>NW_026737487.1:0-39451 GCF_949786415.1 Peromyscus eremicus | reverse complement strand
GTGTTCGGAACAGTGAGATTGCTCAGAACAAAAAAACTGTGCTTCCTACAAACACGGCCATATCTAGTTCAACTCTGCTAGGAACCTGACAAGAACAGTAGATTCTCTTCAGTCCAGTACACTGTACTTGCTGGGAACAGACGCCAGTGCTATTTGTCCTGTGTATGGCAATGGCAACGCAATAGTGACTCTTCTTACCAGAAAACAACTCTTGCTCGTAGGACCAGAAACTGCATGTGATTCAACTCCATTTAGGACTGGGAAACAAACTCCAGCTCGCTTTACAAGAAACACACTCTGCTTTTGAGAAAAGAGCACTCTTCTACTCTACTTTGTTTCCTATAGGGCCAGAACAGTGAGCTTGCTCAGAAAAAAAGAACTGTGCTTCCTACACACACGGGCCATATCTAGTTCAACTCTGCTTAGGAAACTGAGAAGAACGGTAGCTCCTTTTTAGTCCAATACACTGTACTTTCTGGGAACAGAAAGGAGGGCTATTTGCACTGTGTATGGCAATGGGAGCACAATAGTGACTTTCCTTACCAGAAAACAACTCTTGCTCGTAGGACCACAAACTGCATTGGATTCAACTCTATTTAGGACTGGAAACAAACGCTAGCTTGCCATACAAGAAACTCTTGCTTTTGAGAAAAGAGCACTCTTCTACTCTACTGTGTTTCTTATGTTGTCTGAACAGTGAGCTTGCTCAGAACAAAAAAACTTTGCTTCCTACACACAGGGCCATATCTAGTTCAAGTCTGCTTAGGAACCTGACAAGAACAGTAGATCTTATTCTATCCAATACACTGTACTTGCTGCGAACAGACAGGAGTGCTATTTGCACTGTGTATGGCAATGGGGCACAATAGTGACTCGTCTTACCAGAAAACAACTCTTGCTCGTAGGACAAAAAACTCCATGTGACTCAACTCCATTTAGGACTGGGAAACAAACTCTATCTCGCATTACAAGAAACACACTCTGCTTTTGAGAAAAGAGCACTCTTCTACTCAATTGTGTTTCCTATAGGGCCAGAACAATGAGCTTACTCAGAACAAAAGAACTGTGCTTCGTACACACACGGGCCATATCTAGTTCAACTCTGCTTAGGAAACTGAGAAGAGCAGTCTCTCCTCTTCAGTTCAATACACTGTACTTACTGGGAACAGACGGGAGGGCTATTTGCACTGTGTATGGCAATGGGAGCGCAATAGTGACTTTCCTTTCCAGAAAACAACTCTTGCTCGTAGGACCACAAACTGCATTGGATTCAACTCCATTTAGGACTGGGAAACAAACGCTAGCTCGCCATACAAGAAACACACTCTGCTTTTGAGAAAAGAGCACTCTTCTACTCTACTGTGTTTCCTATGTGGTCCGAACAGTGAGCTTGCTCAGAACAAAAAAACTGTGCTTCCTACACACAGGGCCATATCTAGTTCAAGTCTGGTTAGGAACCTGACAAGAACAGTAGATCCTCTTCTATCCAATACACTGTACTTGCTGCGAACAGACAGGAGTGCTATTTGCACTGTGTATGGCAATGGGAGCGCAATAGTGACTTTCCTTATAGAAAACAACTCTTGCTCATAGGACCAGAAACTGCATGTGATTCAACTCCATTTAGGTCTGGGAAACAAACGCTAGCTCGCCTTACAAGAAACACACTCTGCTTTTGATAAAAGAGCACTCTTTTACTCTACTGTGTTTCCTTTGGTGTCCAAAGAGTGAGCTTGCTCAGAACAAAAGAACTGTGCTTCCTACACACATGGACCATATCTAGTTCAACTCTGCTTAGGAAACTGACAAGAACAGTAGCTCCTATTCAGTCCAATACACTGTACTTGCTGGGAACAGACGCGAGTGCTATTTGCACTGTGTATGGCACTTGGAGCACAATAGTGACTCTTCTTACCATAAAACAACTCTTGCTCGTAGGACCAAAAACTGCATGTGATTCAACTCCATTTAGGACTGGGAAAAAAACGCGAGCTCGCCTTACAAAAAAAACACTCTGCTTTAGATAAAAGAGCACTCTTCTACTCTACTGTGTTTCCTATAGGGTCAGAACAGTGAGCTTGCTCAGAACATAAGAACTGTGCATCCTACACACACGGGACATATCTAGTTCAACTCTGCTTAGGAAACTGACAAGAACAGTAGCTCCTCTTCAGACCGATACACTGTACTTGCTGAGAACAGACGCGAGTGCTATTTGCACTGTGTATGGCAATTGGAGCACAATAGTGACTTGTCTTACCAGAAAACAACTCTTGCTCGTAGGACAAAAACTGCATGTGACTCAACTCCATTTAGGACTGGGAAACAAACTCTATCTCGACTTACAAGAAACACACTCTGCTTTTGAGAAAAGAGCACTCTTCTACTCAATTGTGTTTCCTATAGGGCCAGAACAATGAGCTTACTCAGAACAAAAGAACTGTGCTTCGTACACACACGGGCCATATCTAGTTCAACTCTGCTTAGGAAACTGAGAAGAGCAGTCTCTCCTCTTCAGTTCAATACACTGTACTTACTGGGAACAGACGGGAGGGCTATTTGCACTGTGTATGGCAATGGGAGCGCAATAGTGACTTTCCTTTCCAGAAAACAACTCTTGCTCGTAGGACCACAAACTGCATTGGATTCAACTCCATTTAGGACTGGGAAACAAACGCTAGCTCGCCATACAAGAAACACACTCTGCTTTTGAGAAAAGAGCACTCTTCTACTCTACTGTGTTTCCTATGTGGTCCGAACAGTGAGCTTGCTCAGAACAAAAAAACTGTGCTTCCTACACACAGGGCCATATCTAGTTCAAGTCTGCTTAGGAACCTGACAAGAACAGTAGATCCTCTTCTATCCAATACACTGTACTTGCTGCGAACAGACAGGAGTGCTATTTGCACTGTGTATGGCAATGGGAGCGCAATAGTGACTTTCCTTATAGAAAACAACTCTTGCTCATAGGACCAGAAACTGCATGTGATTCAACTCCATTTAGGTCTGGGAAACAAACGCTAGCTCGCCTTACAAGAAACACACTCTGCTTTTGATAAAAGAACACTCTTCTACTCTGCTGTGTTTCCTACAGGGCCAGAACAGTGAGCTTGCTCAGAACATAAAAACTGTGCTTCCTACACACACGGGCCATATCTAGTTCCACTCTGCTTAGGAAACTGACAAGAACAGTAGCTCCTCTTCAGTCTGATACACTGTACTTGCTGAGAACAGACGCAAGTGCTATTTGCACTGTGTATGGCAATTGGAGCACAATAGTGACTCGTCTTACCAGAAAACAACTTTGCTCATAGGACAAAAAACTGCATGTGACTCAACTCCATTTAAAACTGGGAAACAAACTCTAGCTTGCCTTACAAGAAACACACTCTGCTTTAGAGAAAAAAGCACTCGTCTACTCTACTGTGTTTCCTATGGGGTCGAAACAGAGAGCTTGCTCAGATAAAAAGAACTGTGCTTCTTACACACACGGAACATATGTAGTTCAACTCTGCTTAGGAACCTGACAAGAACAGTAGCTCCTCTTCAGAACAATACACTGTATTTGCTGGGAACAGACGCGAGTGCTATTTGCACTGTGTATGGCAATGAGAGCACAACAGTGACTTTCCTTACCAGAAAACAACTCTTGCTCATAGGAAAAAAACTGCATGTGACTCAAATCCATTTAGGACTGGGAAACAAACGCTAGCTCGCCTTCCAAGAAACACACTCTGCTTTAGAGAAAAGAGCACTCTTCTACTCTACTGTGTTTCCTATGTGTTCGGGAACAGTGAGCTTGCTCAGAACAAAAAAACTGTGCTTCCTACAAACACGGCCATATCTAGTTCAACTCTGCTAGGAACCTGACAAGAACAGTAGATTCTCTTCAGTCCAGTACACTGTACTTGCTGGGAACAGACGCCAGTGCTATTTGTCCTGTGTATGGCAATGGCAACGCAATAGTGACTCTTCTTACCAGAAAACAACTCTTGCTCGTAGGACCAGAAACTGCATGTGATTCAACTCCATTTAGGACTGGGAAACAAACTCCAGCTCGCTTTACAAGAAACACACTCTGCTTTTGAGAAAAGAGCACTCTTCTACTCTACTTTGTTTCCTATAGGGCCAGAACAGTGAGCTTGCTCAGAAAAAAAGAACTGTGCTTCCTACACACACGGGCCATATCTAGTTCAACTCTGCTTAGGAAACTGAGAAGAACGGTAGCTCCTTTTCAGTCCAATACACTGTACTTTCTGGGAACAGAAAGGAGGGCTATTTGCACTGTGTATGGCAATGGGAGCACAATAGTGACTTTCCTTACCAGAAAACAACTCTTGCTCGTAGGACCACAAACTGCATTGGATTCAACTCTATTTAGGACTGGGAAACTAACGCTAGCTTGCCATACAAGAAACACACTGTGCTTTTGAGAAAAGAGCACTCTTCTACTCTACTGTGTTTCTTATGTTGTCTGAACAGTGAGCTTGCTCAGAACAAAAAAACTTTGCTTCCTACACACAGGGCCATATCTAGTTCAAGTCTGCTTAGGAACCTGACAAGAACAGTAGATCCTATTCTATCCAACACACTGTACTTGCTGCGAACAGACAGGAGTGCTATTTGCACTGTGTATGGCAATGGGGCACAATAGTGACTCGTCTTACCAGAAAACAACTCTTGCTCGTAGGACAAAAAACTGCATGTGACTCAACTCCATTTAGGACTGGGAAACAAACTCTATCTCGCATTACAAGAAACACACTCTCCTTTTGAGAAAAGAGCACTCTTCTACTCAATTGTGTTTCCTATAGGGCCAGAACAATGAGCTTACTCAGAACAAAAGAGCTGTGCTTGTACACACACGGGCCATATCTAGTTCAACTCTGCTTAGGAAACTGAGAAGAGCAGTCTCTCCTCTTCAGTTCAATACACTGTACTTACTGGGAACAGACGGGAGGGCTATTTGCACTGTGTATGGCAATGGGAGCGCAATAGTGACTTTCCTTTCCAGAAAACAACTCTTGCTCGTAGGACCACAAACTGCATTGGATTCAACTCCATTTAGGACTGGGAAACAAACGCTAGCTCGCCATACAAGAAACACACTCTGCTTTTGAGAAAAGAGCACTCTTCTACTCTACTGTGTTTCCTATGTGGTCCGAACAGTGAGCTTGCTCAGAACAAAAAAACTGTGCTTCCTACACACAGGGCCATATCTAGTTCAAGTCTGCTTAGGAACCTGACAAGAACAGTAGATCCTCTTCTATCCAATACACTGTACTTGCTGCGAACAGACAGGAGTGCTATTTGCACTGTGTATGACAATGGGAGCGCAATAGTGACTTTCCTTATAGAAAACAACTCTTGATCATAGGACCAGAAACTGCATGTGATTCAACTCCATTTAATCTGGGAAACAAACGCTAGCTCGCCTTACAAGAAACACACTCTGCTTTTGATAAAAGAGCACTCTTTTACTCTACTGTGTTTCCTTTTGTGTCCAAAGAGTGAGCTTGCTCAGAACAAAAGAACTGTGCTTCCTACACACATGGACCATATCTAGTTCAACTCTGCTTAGGAAACTGACAAGAACAGTAGCTCCTATTCAGTCCAATACACTGTACTTGCTGGGAACAGACGCGAGTGCTATTTGCACTGTGTATGGCATTTGGAGCACAATAGTGACTCTTCTTACCATAAAACAACTCTTGCTCGTAGGACCAAAAACTGCATGTGATTCAACTCCATTTAGGACTGGGAAAAAAACGCGAGCTCGCCTTACAAATAAAAAAACTCTGCTTTAGATAAAAGAGCACTCTTCTACTCTACTGTGTTTCCTATAGGGTCAGAACAGTGAGCTTGCTCAGAACATAAGAACTGTGCTTCCTACACACACGGGACATATCTAGTTCAACTCTGCTTAGGAAACTGACAAGAACAGTAGCTCCTCTTCAGACCGATACACTGTACTTGCTGAGAACAGACCCGAGTGCTATTTGCACTGTGTATGGCAATTGGAGCACAATAGTGACTTGTCTTACCAGAAAACAACTCTTCCTCGTAGGACAAAAACTGCATGTGACTCAACTCCATTTAGGACTGGGTAACAAACTCTATCTCGACTTACAAGAAACACACTCTGCTTTTGAGAAAAGAGCACTCTTCTACTCAATTGTGTTTCCTATAGGGCCAGAACAATGAGCTTACTCAGAACAAAAGAACTGTGCTTCGTACACACACGGGCCATATCTAGTTCAACTCTGCTTAGGAAACTGAGAAGAGCAGTCTCTCCTCTTCAGTTCAATACACTGTACTTACTGGGAACAGACGGGAGGGCTATTTGCACTGTGTATGGCAATGGGAGCGCAATAGTGACTTTCCTTTCCAGAAAACAACTCTTGCTCGTAGGACCACAAACTGCATTGGATTCAACTCCATTTAGGACTGGGAAACAAACGCTAGCTCACCATACAAGAAACACACTCTGCTTTTGAGAAAAGAGCACTCTTCTACTCTACTGTGTTTCCTATGTGGTCCGAACAGTGAGCTTGCTCAGAACAAAAAAACTGTGCTTCCTACACACAGGGCCATATCTAGTTCAAGTCTGCTTAGGAACCTGACAAGAACAGTAGATCCTCTTCTATCCAATACACTGTACTTGCTGCGAACAGACAGGAGTGCTATTTGCACTGTGTATGGCAATGGGAGCGCAATAGTGACTTTCCTTATAGAAAACAACTCTTGCTCATAGGACCAGAAACTGCATGTGATTCAACTCCATTTAGGTCTGGGAAACAAACGCTAGCTCGCCTTACAAGAAACACACTCTGCTTTTGATAAAAGAGCACTCTTTTACTCTACTGTGTTTCCTTTGGTGTCCAAAGAGTGAGCTTGCTCAGAACAAAAGAACTGTGCTTCCTACACACATGGACCATATCTAGTTCAACTCTGCTTAGGAAACTGACAAGAACAGTAGCTCCTATTCAGTCCAATACACTGTACTTGCTGGGAACAGACGCGAGTGCTATTTGCACTGTGTATGGCACTTGGAGCACAATAGTGACTCTTCTTACCATAAAACAACTCTTGCTCGTAGGACCAAAAACTGCATGTGATTCAACTCCATTTAGGACTGGGAAAAAAACGCGAGCTCGCCTTACAAAAAAAACACTCTGCTTTAGATAAAAGAGCACTCTTCTACTCTACTGTGTTTCCTATAGGGTCAGAACAGTGAGCTTGCTCAGAACATAAGAACTGTGCTTCCTACACACACGGGACATATCTAGTTCAACTCTGCTTAGGAAACTGACAAGAACAGTAGCTCCTCTTCAGACCGATACACTGTACTTGCTGAGAACAGACGCGAGTGCTATTTGCACTGTGTATGGCAATTGGAGCACAATAGTGACTCGTCTTACCAGAAAACAACTCTTCCTCGTAGGACAAAAACTGCATGTGACTCAACTCCATTTAGGACTGGGAAACAAACTCTATCTCGACTTACAAGAAACACACTCTGCTTTTGAGAAAAGAGCACTCTTCTACTCTTCTGTGTTTCCTATAGGGCCAGAACAGTGAGCTTGCTCAGAACAAAAGAACTGTGCTTCCTACACACAGGGGCCATATCTAGTTCAACTCTGCTTTGGAAACTGAGAAGAACAGTCTCTCCTCTACAGTCCAATACACTGTACTTGCTGGGAAGACAAGGGAGTGCTTTTTGCACTGTGTATGGCAATGGGAGCGCAATAGTGACTTTCCTTACCAGAAAACAACTCTTGCTCGTAGGACCAGAAACTGCATGTGATTCAACTCCATTTAGGACTAGGAAACAAACGCTAGCTCGCCTTACAAGAAACACACTCTGCTTTTGAGAAAAGAGCACGCTTCTACTCTACTGCGTTTCCTATGGGGTCCAAACAGTGAGCTTGCTCAGAACAAAAGAACTGTGCTTCCTACACAAATGGACCATATCTAGTTCAACTCTGCTTAGGAAACTGACAAGAACAGTAGCTCCTATTCAATCCAATACACTGTAATTTCTGGGAACAAACGTGAGTGCTATTTGCACTGTGTATGGCATTTGGAGCGCAATAGTGACTCTTCTTACCAGAAAACAACTCTTGCTCATACGACCAAAGACTGCATGTGACTCAACTCCATTTAGGACCGGGAATCAAACGCGAGCTCGCCTTACAAGAAACACACTCTGCTTTAGAGAAAAGAACACTCTTCTACTCTGCTGTGTTTCCTACAGGGCCAGAACAGTGAGCTTGCTCAGAACATAATAACTGTGCTTCCTACACACACGGGCCATATCTAGTTCCACTCTGCTTAGGAAACTGACAAGAACAGTAGCTCCTTTTCAGTCTGATACACTGTACTTGCTGAGAACAGACGCAAGTGCTATTTGCACTGTGTATGGCAATTGGAGCACAATAGTGACTCGTCTTACCAGAAAACAACTTTGCTCATAGGACAAAAAACTGCATGTGACTCAACTCCATTTAAAACTGGGAAACAAACTCTAGCTTGCCTTACAAGAAACACACTCTGCTTTAGAGAAAAAAGCACTCTTCTACTCTACTGTGTTTCCTATGGGGTCGAAACAGAGAGCTTGCTCAGATAAAAAGAACTGTGCTTCTTACACACACGGAACATATGTAGTTCAACTCTGCTTAGGAACCTGACAAGAACAGTAGCTCCTCTTCAGAACAATACACTGTATTTGCTGGGAACAGACGCGAGTGCTATTTGCACTGTGTATGGCAATGAGAGCACAACAGTGACTTTCCTTACCAGAAAACAACTCTTGCTCATAGGAAAAAAACTGCATGTGACTCAACTCCATTTAGGACTGGGAAACAAACGCTAGCTCGCCTTCCAAGAAACACACTCTGCTTTTGAGAAAAGAGCACTCTTCTACTCTACTGTGTTTCCTATGTGTTCGGAACAGTGAGATTGCTCAGAACAAAAAAACTGTGCTTCCTACAAACACGGCCATATCTAGTTCAACTCTGCTAGGAACCTGACAAGAACAGTAGATTCTCTTCAGTCCAGTACACTGTACTTGCTGGGAACAGACGCCAGTGCTATTTGTCCTGTGTATGGCAATGGCAACGCAATAGTGACTCTTCTTACCAGAAAACAACTCTTGCTCGTAGGACCAGAAACTGCATGTGATTCAACTCCATTTAGGACTGGGAAACAAACTCCAGCTCGCTTTACAAGAAACACACTCTGCTTTTGAGAAAAGAGCACTCTTCTACTCTACTTTGTTTCCTATAGGGCCAGAACAGTGAGCTTGCTCAGAAAAAAAGAACTGTGCTTCCTACACACACGGGCCATATCTAGTTCAACTCTGCTTAGGAAACTGAGAAGAACGGTAGCTCCTTTTTAGTCCAATACACTGTACTTTCTGGGAACAGAAAGGAGGGCTATTTGCACTGTGTATGGCAATGGGAGCACAATAGTGACTTTCCTTACCAGAAAACAACTCTTGCTCGTAGGACCACAAACTGCATTGGATTCAACTCTATTTAGGACTGGGAAACAAACGCTAGCTTGCCATACAAGAAACTCTTGCTTTTGAGAAAAGAGCACTCTTCTACTCTACTGTGTTTCTTATGTTGTCTGAACAGTGAGCTTGCTCAGAACAAAAAAACTTTGCTTCCTACACACAGGGCCATATCTAGTTCAAGTCTGCTTAGGAACCTGACAAGAACAGTAGATCTTATTCTATCCAATACACTGTACTTGCTGCGAACAGACAGGAGTGCTATTTGCACTGTGTATGGCAATGGGGCACAATAGTGACTCGTCTTACCAGAAAACAACTCTTGCTCGTAGGACAAAAAACTCCATGTGACTCAACTCCATTTAGGACTGGGAAACAAACTCTATCTCGCATTACAAGAAACACACTCTGCTTTTGAGAAAAGAGCACTCTTCTACTCAATTGTGTTTCCTATAGGGCCAGAACAATGAGCTTACTCAGAACAAAAGAACTGTGCTTCGTACACACACGGGCCATATCTAGTTCAACTCTGCTTAGGAAACTGAGAAGAGCAGTCTCTCCTCTTCAGTTCAATACACTGTACTTACTGGGAACAGACGGGAGGGCTATTTGCACTGTGTATGGCAATGGGAGCGCAATAGTGACTTTCCTTTCCAGAAAACAACTCTTGCTCGTAGGACCACAAACTGCATTGGATTCAACTCCATTTAGGACTGGGAAACAAACGCTAGCTCGCCATACAAGAAACACACTCTGCTTTTGAGAAAAGAGCACTCTTCTACTCTACTGTGTTTCCTATGTGGTCCGAACAGTGAGCTTGCTCAGAACAAAAAAACTGTGCTTCCTACACACAGGGCCATATCTAGTTCAAGTCTGGTTAGGAACCTGACAAGAACAGTAGATCCTCTTCTATCCAATACACTGTACTTGCTGCGAACAGACAGGAGTGCTATTTGCACTGTGTATGGCAATGGGAGCGCAATAGTGACTTTCCTTATAGAAAACAACTCTTGCTCATAGGACCAGAAACTGCATGTGATTCAACTCCATTTAGGTCTGGGAAACAAACGCTAGCTCGCCTTACAAGAAACACACTCTGCTTTTGATAAAAGAGCACTCTTTTACTCTACTGTGTTTCCTTTGGTGTCCAAAGAGTGAGCTTGCTCAGAACAAAAGAACTGTGCTTCCTACACACATGGACCATATCTAGTTCAACTCTGCTTAGGAAACTGACAAGAACAGTAGCTCCTATTCAGTCCAATACACTGTACTTGCTGGGAACAGACGCGAGTGCTATTTGCACTGTGTATGGCATTTGGAGCACAATAGTGACTCTTCTTACCATAAAACAACTCTTGCTCGTAGGACCAAAAACTGCATGTGATTCAACTCCATTTAGGACTGGGAAAAAAACGCGAGCTCGCCTTACAAAAAAAACACTCTGCTTTAGATAAAAGAGCACTCTTCTACTCTACTGTGTTTCCTATAGGGTCAGAACAGTGAGCTTGCTCAGAACATAAGAACTGTGCTTCCTACACACACGGGACATATCTAGTTCAACTCTGCTTAGGAAACTGACAAGAACAGTAGCTCCTCTTCAGACCGATACACTGTACTTGCTGAGAACAGACGCGAGTGCTATTTGCACTGTGTATGGCAATTGGAGCACAATAGTGACTTGTCTTACCAGAAAACAACTCTTGCTCGTAGGACAAAAACTGCATGTGACTCAACTCCATTTAGGACTGGGAAACAAACTCTATCTCGACTTACAAGAAACACACTCTGCTTTTGAGAAAAGAGCACTCTTCTACTCAATTGTGTTTCCTATAGGGCCAGAACAATGAGCTTACTCAGAACAAAAGAACTGTGCTTCGTACACACACGGGCCATATCTAGTTCAACTCTGCTTAGGAAACTGAGAAGAGCAGTCTCTCCTCTTCAGTTCAATACACTGTACTTACTGGGAACAGACGGGAGGGCTATTTGCACTGTGTATGGCAATGGGAGCGCAATAGTGACTTTCCTTTCCAGAAAACAACTCTTGCTCGTAGGACCACAAACTGCATTGGATTCAACTCCATTTAGGACTGGGAAACAAACGCTAGCTCGCCATACAAGAAACACACTCTGCTTTTGAGAAAAGAGCACTCTTCTACTCTACTGTGTTTCCTATGTGGTCCGAACAGTGAGCTTGCTCAGAACAAAAAAACTGTGCTTCCTACACACAGGGCCATATCTAGTTCAAGTCTGCTTAGGAACCTGACAAGAACAGTAGATCCTCTTCTATCCAATACACTGTACTTGCTGCGAACAGACAGGAGTGCTATTTGCACTGTGTATGGCAATGGGAGCGCAATAGTGACTTTCCTTATAGAAAACAACTCTTGCTCATAGGACCAGAAACTGCATGTGATTCAACTCCATTTAGGTCTGGGAAACAAACGCTAGCTCGCCTTACAAGAAACACACTCTGCTTTTGATAAAAGAACACTCTTCTACTCTGCTGTGTTTCCTACAGGGCCAGAACAGTGAGCTTGCTCAGAACATAAAAACTGTGCTTCCTACACACACGGGCCATATCTAGTTCCACTCTGCTTAGGAAACTGACAAGAACAGTAGCTCCTCTTCAGTCTGATACACTGTACTTGCTGAGAACAGACGCAAGTGCTATTTGCACTGTGTATGGCAATTGGAGCACAATAGTGACTCGTCTTACCAGAAAACAACTTTGCTCATAGGACAAAAAACTGCATGTGACTCAACTCCATTTAAAACTGGGAAACAAACTCTAGCTTGCCTTACAAGAAACACACTCTGCTTTAGAGAAAAAAGCACTCGTCTACTCTACTGTGTTTCCTATGGGGTCGAAACAGAGAGCTTGCTCAGATAAAAAGAACTGTGCTTCTTACACACACGGAACATATGTAGTTCAACTCTGCTTAGGAACCTGACAAGAACAGTAGCTCCTCTTCAGAACAATACACTGTATTTGCTGGGAACAGACGCGAGTGCTATTTGCACTGTGTATGGCAATGAGAGCACAACAGTGACTTTCCTTACCAGAAAACAACTCTTGCTCATAGGAAAAAAACTGCATGTGACTCAAATCCATTTAGGACTGGGAAACAAACGCTAGCTCGCCTTCCAAGAAACACACTCTGCTTTAGAGAAAAGAGCACTCTTCTACTCTACTGTGTTTCCTATGTGTTCGGGAACAGTGAGCTTGCTCAGAACAAAAAAACTGTGCTTCCTACAAACACGGCCATATCTAGTTCAACTCTGCTAGGAACCTGACAAGAACAGTAGATTCTCTTCAGTCCAGTACACTGTACTTGCTGGGAACAGACGCCAGTGCTATTTGTCCTGTGTATGGCAATGGCAACGCAATAGTGACTCTTCTTACCAGAAAACAACTCTTGCTCGTAGGACCAGAAACTGCATGTGATTCAACTCCATTTAGGACTGGGAAACAAACTCCAGCTCGCTTTACAAGAAACACACTCTGCTTTTGAGAAAAGAGCACTCTTCTACTCTACTTTGTTTCCTATAGGGCCAGAACAGTGAGCTTGCTCAGAAAAAAAGAACTGTGCTTCCTACACACACGGGCCATATCTAGTTCAACTCTGCTTAGGAAACTGAGAAGAACGGTAGCTCCTTTTCAGTCCAATACACTGTACTTTCTGGGAACAGAAAGGAGGGCTATTTGCACTGTGTATGGCAATGGGAGCACAATAGTGACTTTCTTTACCAGAAAACAACTCTTGCTCGTAGGACCACAAACTGCATTGGATTCAACTCTATTTAGGACTGGGAAACTAACGCTAGCTTGCCATACAAGAAACACACTGTGCTTTTGAGAAAAGAGCACTCTTCTACTCTACTGTGTTTCTTATGTTGTCTGAACAGTGAGCTTGCTCAGAACAAAAAAACTTTGCTTCCTACACACAGGGCCATATCTAGTTCAAGTCTGCTTAGGAACCTGACAAGAACAGTAGATCCTATTCTATCCAACACACTGTACTTGCTGCGAACAGACAGGAGTGCTATTTGCACTGTGTATGGCAATGGGGCACAATAGTGACTCGTCTTACCAGAAAACAACTCTTGCTCGTAGGACAAAAAACTGCATGTGACTCAACTCCATTTAGGACTGGGAAACAAACTCTATCTCGCATTACAAGAAACACACTCTCCTTTTGAGAAAAGAGCACTCTTCTACTCAATTGTGTTTCCTATAGGGCCAGAACAATGAGCTTACTCAGAACAAAAGAGCTGTGCTTGTACACACATGGGCCATATCTAGTTCAACTCTGCTTAGGAAACTGAGAAGAGCAGTCTCTCCTCTTCAGTTCAATACACTGTACTTACTGGGAACAGACGGGAGGGCTATTTGCACTGTGTATGGCAATGGGAGCGCAATAGTGACTTTCCTTTCCAGAAAACAACTCTTGCTCGTAGGACCACAAACTGCATTGGATTCAACTCCATTTAGGACTGGGAAACAAACGCTAGCTCGCCATACAAGAAACACACTCTGCTTTTGAGAAAAGAGCACTCTTCTACTCTACTGTGTTTCCTATGTGGTCCGAACAGTGAGCTTGCTCAGAACAAAAAAACTGTGCTTCCTACACACAGGGCCATATCTAGTTCAAGTCTGCTTAGGAACCTGACAAGAACAGTAGATCCTCTTCTATCCAATACACTGTACTTGCTGCGAACAGACAGGAGTGCTATTTGCACTGTGTATGACAATGGGAGCGCAATAGTGACTTTCCTTATAGAAAACAACTCTTGCTCATAGGACCAGAAACTGCATGTGATTCAACTCCATTTAATCTGGGAAACAAACGCTAGCTCGCCTTACAAGAAACACACTCTGCTTTTGATAAAAGAGCACTCTTTTACTCTACTGTGTTTCCTTTTGTGTCCAAAGAGTGAGCTTGCTCAGAACAAAAGAACTGTGCTTCCTACACACATGGACCATATCTAGTTCAACTCTGCTTAGGAAACTGACAAGAACAGTAGCTCCTATTCAGTCCAATACACTGTACTTGCTGGGAACAGACGCGAGTGCTATTTGCACTGTGTATGGCATTTGGAGCACAATAGTGACTCTTCTTACCATAAAACAACTCTTGCTCGTAGGACCAAAAACTGCATGTGATTCAACTCCATTTAGGACTGGGAAAAAAACGCGAGCTCGCCTTACAAATAAAAAAACTCTGCTTTAGATAAAAGAGCACTCTTCTACTCTACTGTGTTTCCTATAGGGTCAGAACAGTGAGCTTGCTCAGAACATAAGAACTGTGCTTCCTACACACACGGGACATATCTAGTTCAACTCTGCTTAGGAAACTGACAAGAACAGTAGCTCCTCTTCAGACCGATACACTGTACTTGCTGAGAACAGACCCGAGTGCTATTTGCACTGTGTATGGCAATTGGAGCACAATAGTGACTTGTCTTACCAGAAAACAACTCTTCCTCGTAGGACAAAAACTGCATGTGACTCAACTCCATTTAGGACTGGGTAACAAACTCTATCTCGACTTACAAGAAACACACTCTGCTTTTGAGAAAAGAGCACTCTTCTACTCAATTGTGTTTCCTATAGGGCCAGAACAATGAGCTTACTCAGAACAAAAGAACTGTGCTTCGTACACACACGGGCCATATCTAGTTCAACTCTGCTTAGGAAACTGAGAAGAGCAGTCTCTCCTCTTCAGTTCAATACACTGTACTTACTGGGAACAGACGGGAGGGCTATTTGCACTGTGTATGGCAATGGGAGCGCAATAGTGACTTTCCTTTCCAGAAAACAACTCTTGCTCGTAGGACCACAAACTGCATTGGATTCAACTCCATTTAGGACTGGGAAACAAACGCTAGCTCACCATACAAGAAACACACTCTGCTTTTGAGAAAAGAGCACTCTTCTACTCTACTGTGTTTCCTATGTGGTCCGAACAGTGAGCTTGCTCAGAACAAAAAAACTGTGCTTCCTACACACAGGGCCATATCTAGTTCAAGTCTGCTTAGGAACCTGACAAGAACAGTAGATCCTCTTCTATCCAATACACTGTACTTGCTGCGAACAGACAGGAGTGCTATTTGCACTGTGTATGGCAATGGGAGCGCAATAGTGACTTTCCTTATAGAAAACAACTCTTGCTCATAGGACCAGAAACTGCATGTGATTCAACTCCATTTAGGTCTGGGAAACAAACGCTAGCTCGCCTTACAAGAAACACACTCTGCTTTTGATAAAAGAGCACTCTTTTACTCTACTGTGTTTCCTTTGGTGTCCAAAGAGTGAGCTTGCTCAGAACAAAAGAACTGTGCTTCCTACACACATGGACCATATCTAGTTCAACTCTGCTTAGGAAACTGACAAGAACAGTAGCTCCTATTCAGTCCAATACACTGTACTTGCTGGGAACAGACGCGAGTGCTATTTGCACTGTGTATGGCATTTGGAGCACAATAGTGACTCTTCTTACCATAAAACAACTCTTGCTCGTAGGACCAAAAACTGCATGTGATTCAACTCCATTTAGGACTGGGAAAAAAACGCGAGCTCGCCTTACAAAAAAAACACTCTGCTTTAGATAAAAGAGCACTCTTCTACTCTACTGTGTTTCCTATAGGGTCAGAACAGTGAGCTTGCTCAGAACATAAGAACTGTGCTTCCTACACACACGGGACATATCTAGTTCAACTCTGCTTAGGAAACTGACAAGAACAGTAGCTCCTCTTCAGACTGATACACTGTACTTGCTGAGAACAGACGCGAGTGCTATTTGCACTGTGTATGGCAATTGGAGCACAATAGTGACTTGTCTTACCAGAAAACAACTCTTGCTCGTAGGACAAAAACTGCATGTGACTCAACTCCATTTAGGACTGGGAAACAAACTCTATCTCGACTTACAAGAAACACACTCTGCTTTTGAGAAAAGAGAACTCTTCTACTCTTCTGTGTTTCCTATAGGGCCAGAACAGTGAGCTTGCTCAGAACAAAAGAACTGTGCTCCCTACACACAGGGGCCATATCTAGTTCAACTCTGCTTAGGAAACTGAGAAGAGGAGTCTCTCCTCTTCAGTCCAATATACTGTACTTGCTGGGAAGACAAGGGAGTGCTATTTGCACTGTGTATGGCAATGGGAGCGCAATAGTGACTTTCCTTACCAGAAAGCAACTCTTGCTCGTAGGACCAAAAACAGCATGTGATTCAACTCCATTTAGGACTGGGAAACAAACGCTACCTCGCCTTACAAGTAACACACTCTGCTTTTGAGGAAGGAGCACTCTTCTTCTCTACGGTGTTTCCTTTAGTGCCAGAACAGTGAGCTTGCTCAGAAAAAAAGAACTGTGCTTCCTACACACACAGCCATATCTAGTTCAATTCTCCTTAGGAAACTGACAAGAACAGTAGATCCTCTTCAGTCCAATACACTGTACTTGCTGGGAACAGACGCGAGTGCTATTTGCACTGTGTATGACAATGGGAGCGAAATTGTGACTCTTCATTCCACAAAACAACTCTTGCTCATAGGACCAGAAACTGCATTTGATTCAATCCACTTAGGACTGGGAAACAAACACAGGCTCGCCTTACAAGAAACACGCTCTGCTTTTGAGAATAGGGCACACAACTACCCTACTGTGTTTCCTATGGGGTCCAAACAGTGAGCTTGCTCAGAACAAAAGAACTGTGCTTCCTACACACACGGGTCATATATAGTTCAACTCTGCTTAGGAAACTGACAAGAACAGTAGCTCCTCTTCAGTCCAATACACTGTAATTGCTGGGAACAGACACGAGTGCTATTTGCACTGTGTATGGCAATGGGAGCACAATAGAGACTTTCCTTACCAGAAAAAACTCTTGCTCGTAGGACCAGAAACTGCATGTGATTCAACTCCATTTAGGACTGGGAAACAAACGCTAGCTCGCCTTACAAGAAACACACTCTCCTTTTGAGGAAAGAGCACTCTACTACTCTACTGTGTTTCTTATGTGGCCAGAACAGTGAGCTTGCTTAGTCAAAAAAACTGTGCTTCCTACCCACACGGGCCATATGTAGTTCAACTCTGCTTAGGAACCTGACAAGAAAAGTAGATCCTCTTCAGTCCAATACACTGTACATGCTGGGAACAGACGCCAGTGCTATTTGCCCTGTTTATGACAATGGGAGCGCAATAGTGACTCTTCTTACCAGAAAAAAATCTTGCTCTTAGGACCAGAAACTGCATTTGATTCAACACCATTTAGGACTGGGAAACAAACGCTAGCTCGCCTTACAAGAAACACGCTCTGTTTTTGAGAATAGGGCACACATCTACTCTACTGTGTTTTCTATCGGGCCAGAACATTGAGCTTGCTCAGAACAAAAGAACTGTGTTTCCTACACACACGGGTCATATCTAGTTCAACTCTGCTTAGGAAACTGACAAGAACAGTAGCTCCTTTCAGTCCAATACACTGTAATTGTTGGGAAAAGACGCGAGTGCTATTTGCAATGTGTATGGCAATGGGAGCGCAATAGTGACTCTTCTTACCAGAAAACACTCTTGCTCATAGGACCAGAAACTGCATGTGATTCAACTCTATTTCTTACTGGGAAACAAACACTACCTAGCCTTACAAGAAACACACTCTGCTTTTGAGAAAAGAGCACTCTTGTACTCTACTGTGTTTCCTATGGGATCTGAACAGTGATCTTGCTCAGAACAAAAGAAGTGTGCTTCCTACACACACGGGCCATATCTAGTTCTACTCTGCTTAGGAAACTGACAAGAACATTAGCTCCTCTTCAGTCCAAGACACTGTACGTGCTGGGAACAGGCGCCAGTGCTATTTGCACTGTGTATGACAATGGGAGCGCAATCGTGACTCTTCACACCACAAAACAACTCTTGCTCATAGGACCAGAAACTGCATGTGATTCAACTCCATTTAGGACTGGGAAACAAACGCTAGCTTGCCTTACAAGAAACACACTCTGCTTTTGAGAAAAGAGCACTCTTCTACTCTCCTGTGTTTCCTATAGGGCCAGAAGAGTGAGCTTGCTCAGAACAAAAGAACTGTGCTTTCTACATACACGGGCCATATCTAGTTCAACTCTGCTTAGAAACAGACGAGAACAGTAGCTCCTCTTCAGTCCAATACACTGAACTTGCTGGGAACAGACACGAGTGCTATTTGCACTGTGTACTGCAAAGGATGCACAATAGTGACTCTTGTTACCAGAAAACAAATCTTGCTCTTAGGACCTGAAACTGCATTTGATTCAATGCACTTAAGACTGGGAAACAAACGCTAGCTCGCCTTACAAGAAACACGCTCTGCTTTTGAGAATAGGGCACACATCTACTCTACTGTGTTTCCTATGGGGTCCAAACAGTGAGCTTGCTCAGAACAAGAGAACTGTGCTTCCTACACACACGGGCCATATCTAGTTCAACTCTGCTTAGGAAACTGACAAGAACAGTAGATCCTCTTCAGTCCAATACACTGTACATGCTGGGAACAGACGCCAGTATTATTTGCCCTGTGTATGGCAAAGGGAGCACAATAGTGAGTCTTCTAACCAGAAAACAACTCTTGCTCGTAGGACCAGAAAGTGCATGTGTATTTCATCTCCATTTAGGATTGGGAAACAAATGCTAGCTCGTCTTACAAGAAACACACTCTGCTTTTGAGAAAGAGCACTCTTCTACTCTACTGTGTTTCCTATGGGGTTCGAACAGTGAGCTTGCTCAGAACAAAAGAACTGTGCTTCCTACACACACGGGCCATATCAAGTTCAAATTTGCTTAAGAAACTGACAAGAACAGTAGATCCTATTCAGTCCAATACACTGTACATGCTGGGAACAGACCCGAATGCTATTTGTACTGTGTACGGCAATAAGTGCACAATAGTGAATCTTCTTACCAGAAAACAACTCTTCCTCTTAGGAACAGAAACTGCATTTGATTCAACTCCATTTAGGACTGGGAAACAAACGCTAGCTCGCTTTAGAAGAAACACACTCTGCTTTTGAGAATAGGGCACACATCTACTCTACTGTGTTTCCTATCGGGCCCAAACAGTGAACTTGCTCAGAACAAAACAACTCTGCTTCCTACACACACGGGTCATATCTAGTTCAACTCTGCTTAGGAAACTGACAAGAACAGTAGATCCTCTTCAGTCCAATACACTGTAATTGCTGGGAAAAGACGCGAGTGCTATTTGCACTGTGTATGGCAATGGGAGCACAATAGTGACTTTCCTTACCAGAAAAAACTCTTGCTCATAGGACCAGAAACTGCATGTGATTCAACTCCATTTAGGACTGGGAAACAAACACTAGCTCGCCTTAAAAGAAACACACTCTTCTTTTGAGGAAAGAGCACTCTTCTACTCTATTTTGTTTCCTATAGGGCCAGAACAGTGAGCTTGCTTAGAACAAAAAAAACTGTGCTTCCTATACACAGGGGCCATATCTAGTTCAACTCTGCTTAGGAAACTGACAAGAACAGTAGCTCCTCTTCAGTCCAATACACTGTACATGCTGGGAACAGACGCCAGTGCTATTTGCACTGTGTATTTCAAAGGGAGCGCAATAGTGACTCTTCTAACCAGAAAACAGCTCTTGCTCATAGGACCAGAAACTGCATGTGTATTTCAACTCCATTTAGGACTGGGAAACAAATGCTAGCTCGCCTTACAAGAAACACACTCTGCTTTTGAGAAAAGAGCACTCTTCTACTCTACTGTGTTTCCTATAGGGTCAAAAGAGTGAGCTTGCTCAGAACAAAAGAACTGTGCTTCCTACACACACAGGCCATATCAAGTTCAACTTTGCTTAGGGAACTGACAAGAACAGTATCTCCTCTTCGGTCCAATACACTGTACATGCTGGGAACAGACGCGAATGCTATTTGTACTGTGTACGGCAATAAGTGCACAATAGTGAATCTTCTTACCAAAAAACAACTCTTCCTCGTAGGAACAGAAACTGCATTTGATTCAACTCCATTTAGGACTGGAAAACAAACGCTAGCTCGTCTTACAAGAAACACGCTCTGCTTTTGAGAATAGGGCACACATCTACTCTTCTGTGTTTCCTATCGGGCACAAACAGTGAGCTTGCTCAGAACAAAAGATCTCTGCTTCCTACACACACGGGTCATATCTAGTTCAACTCTGCTTAGGAAACTGACAAGAACAGTAGCTCCTCTTCAGTCCAATACACTGTAATTGCTGGGAACAGACGCGAGTGCTATTTGCACTGTGTATGGCAATTGGAGCACAAGAGTGACTTTATTTAGTAGAAAAAACTCTTGCTCATAGGACCAGAAACTGCATGTGATTCAACTCTATTTAGGACTAGGCAACAAACACTAGATCACCTTACAAAAAACACACTCTTCTTTTGAGGAAAGAGCCCTCTTCTACTCTATTTTGTTTCCTATAAGGCCAGAACAGTGAGCTTGCTGAGAACAAAAAACCTGTGCTTCTAACCCACATGGGCCATATCTAGTTCAACTCTGCTTAGGAACCTGACAAGAACAGTAGATCCTCTTCAGTCCAATACACTGTACATGCTGGGAACAGACGCCAGTGCTATTTGCCCTGTGTATGACAATGGGAGCACAATAGTGACTCTTCTTACCAGAAAACAACTCTTGCTCTTAGGACCAGAAACTGCATGTGATTCAACTCCATTTAGATCTGGGAAAAAAACGCTAGCTCTCCTTACAAGAAACACACTCTGCTTTTGAGAAAAGAGCACTCTTCTACTCTACTGTATTTTAATTAGAGCCAAAAGAGTGAGCTTGCTCAGAACAAAAGAACTGTGCTTCCTACACACAGGGGCCATATCTAGTTCAACTCTGCTTAGGAAACTGTAAGGCGAGCTAATGTTTGTTTCCCAGTCAAATGGATTGGAATCACATGCTGTTTCTATTCCTACGAGCAAGAGTTGTTTTCTGCTAAGAAGAGTCACTATTGTGCTCCCATTGCCATACACAGTGCAAATAGCACTCGCGTCTGTTCCCAGCAAGTACAGGGTATTGGACTGAAGAGAAGCTACTGTTCTGGTCTGTTTCCTAAGCAGAGTTGAACTAGATATGGCCCGTGTGTGTAGGAAGCACAGTTCTTTTGTTCTCAGCAAGCTTACTGTTCGGACCCCATAGGAAACACAGTAGAGTAGAAGAGTGCTCTTTTCTCAAAAGCACAGTGTGTTTCTTGTAAGGCGAGCTTTGGTTTGTTTCCCAGTCCTACATGGAGTTGAATCCCATGCAGTTTCTGGTCCTAGGAACAAGAGTTGTTTTCTGGTAAGAAGAGTCACTATTGTACTCCCATTGCCATACACAGTGCAAATAGTGCACGCGTCTGTTCCCAGCAAGTACAGTGTATTAGACTGAAGAGGAGCTACTGTTTTGTCAGTTTCCTAAGCAGAGTTGAACTAGATATGGCCCGTGTGCGTAGGAAGCACAGTTCTTTTGTTCTGAGCAAGCTGACTTTTCGGACCCCATAGGAAACACAGTAGAGTAGAAGAGTGCTCTTTTCTCAAAATCAGAGTGTGTTTCTTGTAAGGCCAGCTAGCATTTGTTTCCCAGTCCTTAATGGAGTTGAATCACATGCAGTTTCTGTTCCTACGAGCAAGAGTTGTTTTCGGGAATGAAGAGTCACTATTGTGCTCCCATTGTCATACACAGGGCAAATAGCACTGGCGTCTGTTCTCAGCATGTACAGTGTATTGGGCGGAAGAGGATCTACTGTTCTTGTCAGTCCGAAGCAGAATTGAACTAGATATGGCCGTGTGTGTAGGAAGCATAGTTTTTTGTTCTGAGCAAGCTCACTGTTCAGACCCCATAGGAAACACAGTAGAGTAGAAGAGTGCTCTTTTCTCAAAAGCATAGTGGGTTTTCTGTAAGGCGAGCTAGCGTTTGTTTCCCAGTCCTAAATGGAGTTAAATCACATGCAGTTTCTGGTCCTACGAGCAAGAGTTGTTTTTTGGTAAGAAGAGTCACAATTGTGCTCCCATTGCCATACACAGTGCAAATAGCACACGTGTCTGTTCCCAGCAAGTACAGTGTATGGACTGAAGAGGAGCTACTGTTCTTGTCAGTTTCCTATGCAGAGTTGAACTAGATATGGCCTGTGTGTAGGAAGTACAGTTATTTTGTTCTGAGCAAGCTCACTGTTCGGATCCCATAGGAAACACAGTAGAGTAGAAGAGTGCCCTTTTCTCAAAAGCAGAGTGTGTTTCTTGTAAGGCGAGCTAGCGTTTGTTTCCCAGTCTGAAATGGAGTTGAGTCACATGCAGTATTTGGTCCTACGAGCAAGAGTTGTTTTCTGGTACAAAGAGACACTATTGGGCTCCGATTGCTATACACAGAGCAATTAGCACTCGCGTATGTTCCCAGCAAGTACAGTGTATTGGAATGAAGAGGAGCTACTGTTCTTGTCAGTTTCCTAAGCAGAGTTGAACTATACATGGCCCATGTGTGTAGGATACACAGTTCTTTTGTTCTGAGCAAGCTCACTGTTTTGGCCATATAGGAAACACATTAGAGTAGAAGAGTGCTCTTTTCTCAAAAGCAGAGTGTGTTTCTTGTAAGGCAAGCTAGCGGTTGTTTCCCAGTCCTAAATGGAGTTGAATCCCATGCAGTTTCTGGTCCTACGATCAAGATTTGTTTTCTGGTAAGAAGAGTCACTATTGCGCTCCAATTGTTATACACAGGGCAAATAGCACTGGCGTCTGTTCCCAGCATGTACAGTGTATTGGACTGAAGAGGATCTACTGTTCGTGTCAGTTTCCGAAGCAGAATTGAACTAGATATGGCCATGTGTGTAGGAAGCACAGTTCTTTTGTTCTGAGCAAGCTCAATGTTTTGGCCCTATAAGAAACACAGTAGAGTAGAAGAGTGCTCTTTTCTCAAAAGCAGAGTGTGTTTCTTATAAGGCGAGCTAGCGTTTGTTTCCCAGTCCTAAATGGAGTTGAATAACATGCAGTTTTTGGTCCTATGAGAAAGAGTTGTTTTCTGGTAAGGAAATTCACTATTGAGCTCCCATTCCCATACACCATGCAAATAGCACTCGCGTCTCTTCCCAGCCAGTACAGTGTATTGGACTGAAGAGGAGCTACTGTTCTTGTCAGTTTGCTAAGCAGAGTTGAACTAGATATGGCCCGTGTGTGTAGGAAGCACAGTTCTTTTGTTCTGAGCAAGCTCACTGTTCTGGCCCTATAGGAAACACATTAGAGTAGAATACTGCTCTTTTCTCAAAAGCAGAGTGTGTTTCTTGTAAGGCCAGCTAGCGTTTGTTTCGCAGTCCTAAATGGAGTTGAATCACATGCAGTTTCTGGTCTTATGAGCAAGAGTTGTTTTTTCGTAAGTAGGGTCACTATTGCGCTCCCATTGCCATACACAGTACAAATAACACTCGCGTCTGTTCCCAGCAAGTACAGTGTATTGGAATGAAGAGGAGCTATTGTTCTTGTCAGTTTCCTAAGCAAAGTTGATCTAGACATGGCCCGTGTGTGTAGGAAGCACAGTTCTTTTGTTCTGAGCAAGCTCACTGTTCGAACCCCTTAGGAAACACAGAAGAGTAGAAGAGTGCTCTTTTCTCAAAAGCAGAGTGTGTTTCTTGTAAGGCCAGCTAGCGTTTGTTTCCCAGTCCTAAATGGAGTTGAATCACATGCAGTTTCTGGTCCTACTAGCAACGTTGTTTTCTGGTAAGAAGAGTCAAAATTGCACTCCCATTGTCATACACAGGGCAAATATCCCTGGCGTCTGTTCCCAGCATGTACAGTGTATTGGACTGAAGAGGATCTACTGTTCTTGTCAGTTTCCTAAGCAGAATTGAACTAGATATGGTCTTGTGTGTAGGAAGCACAGTTCTTTTGTACTGAGCAAGCTCACTGTTTTGGCCCTACAGGAAACACAGTAGAGTAGAAGATTGCTCTTTTTTCAAAAGCAGAGTGTGTTTCTTGTAAGGCGAGCTAGCGTTTGTTTCCCAGTCCTAAATTGAGTTGAATCACATGCAGTTTTTGTTCCCACGAGCAAGAGTTGTTTTCTGGTAAGGAAAGTCACTATTGCGCTCCCATTCATATACACCGTGCAAATAGCACTCCCGTCTGTTCCCAGCAAGTACAGTGTATTGGTCTGAAGAGGAGCTACTGTTCTTGTCAGTTTCCTAAGCAGAGTTGAACTAGATATAGCCCGTGTATGTAGGAAGCACAGTTCTTTTGTTCTGAGGAAGCTCAATGTTCTGGCCCTATAGGAAACATATTAGAGTAGAATAATGCTCTTTTCTCAAAAGCAGAGTGTGTTTCTTTTAAGGCGAGTTGCGTTTGTTTCCAAGTCCTAAATGGAGTTGAATCACATGCAGTTTCTGGTCCTACGAGCAAGAGTTGTTTTCTGGTAAGAAGAGTCACTATTGCGCTCCCATTGCCATACACAGTGCAAATAGAACTCGAGTCTGTTTTCAGCAAGTACAGTGTATTGGACTGAAGAGGAGCTACTGTTCTTGCCAGTTTTCTAAGCTGAGTTGAACTAGTTAAGGCCCGTGTGTGTAGGAAGCACAGTTCTTTTGTTCTGAGCAAGCTCACTGTTCAGACCCCATAGGAAACACAGTAGAGTAGAAGAGTGCTCTTTTCTCAAAAGTAGAGTGTGTTTCTTGTAAGGCGAGCTAGCGTTTGTTTCCCAGTCCTAAATGGAGTTGAATCCCATGCAGTTTCTGGTCCTACGAGAGAGAGTTGTTTTTTAGTAAGAAGAGTCACTATTGTGCTCCCATTGTCATACAGAGGGCAAATACCACTGGCATTTGTTTCCAGCATGTACATTGTATTGCACTGAAGAGGATCTACTGTTCTTGTCAGTTTCCTAAGCAGAGTTCAACTAGATATAGCCCGTGTGTGTAGGAAGCAGAGTTCTTTTTTACTGAGCAAGCTCACTGTTCTGGCCCTAGAGGAAACACATTAGAGTAGAAGAGTATTCTTTTCTCAAAAGCCGAGTGTGTTTATTGTCAGGCCAGCTAGCGTTTGTTTTCCATTCCTAAATGGAGTTGAATCACATGCAGTTTCTGGTCCTACGAGCAAAAGTTGTTTTCTGGTAAGAAGAGTCACTATTGCGCTCTGATTGTCATTCACAGGGCAAATAGCACTGGAGTTTGTTCCCAGCATGTACAGTGTATTGGACTGAAGAAGATCTACTGTTCTTGTCAGTTTCCGAAGCAGAATTGAACTAGCTATGGCCGTGTGTGTAGGAAGCACAGTTCTTTTGTTCTGAGCAAGCTCACTGTTTTGGCCCTATAGGAAACACAGTAGAGTAGACGAGTGCTCTTTTCTCAAAAGCAGAGTGTGTTTCTTGTAAAACGAGCTAGCGTTTGTTTCCCAGTCCTAAATGGAGTTGAATCACATGCAGTTTTTGGTCCCATGAGCAAGAGTTGTTTTCTGGTAAGGAAAGTCACTATTGCGCTCCCATTCCCATACACAGTGCAAATAGCACTCGCGTCTGTTCCCAGCAAGTACAGTGTATTGGACTGAAGAAGAGCTACTCTTCTTGTCAGTTTCCTAAGCAGAGTTGAACTAGATATGGACCATGTATGTAGGAAGCACAGTTCTTTTGTTCTGAGCAAGCTCACTGTTCGGACCCCATAGGAACCACAGTAGAGTAGAAGAGTGCCTTTTTCTGAAAAGCAGATTGTGTTTCTTGTAAGGCGAGCTAGCATTTGTTTCCCAGTCCTAAATGGAGTTGAATCACAGGCAGTTTCTGGTCCTACGAGCAAGAGTTGTTTTCTGGTAAGAAGAGTCACTATTGCGCTCCCATTGCCATACACAGTGCAAATAGCACTCGCATCTGTTCCCAGCAATTACAGTGTATTGGACTGAAGAAAAGCTACTATTCTTGTCAGTTTCCTAAGCAGAGTTGAACTAGATATGGCCCGTGTTTGTAGGAAGCACAGTTCTTTTGTTCTGAGCAAGCTCACTGTTCAGACCCCATAGGAAACAAAGTAGAGTAGAAGAGTGCTCTTTTCTCAAAAGCAGAGTCTGTTTCTTGTAAGGCGAGCTAGCGTTTGTTTCCCAGTCCTAAATGGAGTTGAATCACATGCAGTTTCTGGTCCTACGAGGATGAGTTGTTTCCTGGTAAGAAGAGTCACTATTGCGCTCCCATTGTCATACACAGGGGAAATAGCACTGGCGTCTGTTCCGGCATGTACAGTGTATTGCACTGAAGAGGATCTACTGTTCTTGTCAGTTTCCTAAGCAGAGTTGAACTAGATATGGCCCGTGTGTGTAGGAAGCACAGTTCTTTTGTTCTGAGCAAGCTCACTGTTCTGGCCATATAGGAAACACATTAGAGTAGAAGAGTGCTCTTTTCTCAAAAGCAGAGTGTGTTTCTTGTAAGACGAGCTAGCGTTTGTTTCCCAGTCCTAAATGGAGTTGAATCACATGCAGTTTTTGGTCCCATGAGCAAGAGTTGTTTTCTGGTAAGGAAAGTCACTATTGCGCTCCCATTCCAATACACCCTGCAAATAGCACTCGCATCTGTTCTAAGCAAGTACAGTGTATTGCACTGAAGAGGATCTACTGTTCTTGTCAGTTTCCTAAGCAGAGTTCAACTAGATATAGCCCTTGTGTGTAGGATGCAGAGTTCTTTTTTACTGAGCAACTTCACTGTTCTGGCCCTAGAGGAAACACATTAGAGTAGAAGAGTATTCTTTTCTCAAAAGCAGAGTGTGTTTATTGTAAGGCCAGCTAGCGTTTGTTTTCCATTCCTAAATGGAGTTGAATCACATGCAGTTTCTGGTCCTACGAGCAAAAGTTGTTTTCTGGTAATAAGAGTCACTATTTCGCTCTGATTGTCATTCACAGGGCAAATAGCACTGGAGTTTGTTCCCAGCATGTACAGTGTATTGGACTGAAGAGGATCTACTGTTTTTGTCAGTTTCCGAAGCAGAATTGAACTAGATATGGCCGTGTGTGTAGGAAGCACAGTTCTTTTGTTCTGAGCAAGCTCACTGTTTTGGCCCTATAGGAAACACAGTAGAGTAGACGAGTGCTCTTTTCTCAAAAGCAGAGTGTGTTTCTTGTAAAACGAGCTAGCGTTTGTTTCCCAGTCCTAAATGGAGTTGAATCACATGCAGTTTTTGGTCTCATGAGCAAGAGTTGTTTTCTGGTAAGGAAAGTCACTATTGCGCTCCCATTCCCATACACAGTGCAAATAGCACTCGCGTCTGTTCCCAGCAAGTACAGTGTATTGGACTGAAGAAGGGCTACTCTTCTTGTCAGTTTCCTAAGCAGAGTTGAACTAGATAAGGACCATGTATGTAGGAAGCACAGTTCTTTTGTTCTGAGCAAGCTCACTGTTTGGACCCCATAGGAACCACAGTAGAGTAGAAGAGTGCCTTTTTCTCAAAAGCAGAGTGTGTTTCTTGTAAGGCGAGGTAGCATTTGTTTCCCAGTCCTAAATGGAGTTGAATCACAGGCAGTTTCTGGTCCTACGAGCAAGAGTTGTTTTCTGGTAAGAAGAGTCACTATTGCGCTCCCATTGCCATACACAGTGCAAATAGCACTCGCGTATGTTCCCAGCAATTACAGTGTATTGGACTGAAGAAAAGCTACTGTTCTTGTCAGTTTCCTAAGCAGAGTTGAACTAGATATGGCCCGTGTTTGTAGGAAGCACAGTTCTTTTGTTCTGAGCAAGCTCACTGTTCGGACCCCATAGGAAACAAAGTAGAGTAGAAGAGTGCTCTTTTCTCAAAAGCAGAGTCTGTTTCTTGTAAGGCGAGCTAGCATTTGTTTCCCAGTCCTAAATGGAGTTGAATCACATGCAGTTTCTGGTCCTACGAGGATGAGTTGTTTTCTGGTAAGAAGAGTCACTATTGCGCTCCCATTGTCATACACAGGTGAAATAGCACTGGCGTCTGTTCCAGCATGTACAGTGTATTGCACTGAAGAGGATCTACTGTTCTTGTCAGTTTCCTAAGCAGAGTTGAACTAGATATGGCCCGTGTGTGTAGGAAGCACAGTTCTTTTGTTCTGAGAAAGCTCACTGTTCTGGCCATATAGGAAACACATTAGAATAGAAGAGTGCTCTTTTCTCAAAAGCAGAGTGTGTTTCTTGTAAGGCCAGCTAGCGTTTGTTTCCCAGTCCTAAATGGAGTTGAATCCCATGCAGTTTCTGGTCCTACGAGCAAGAGTTGTTTTCTGGTAAGGAAATCACTATTGTGCTCCCATTCCAATACACCCTGCAAATAGCACTCGCATCTGTTCTAAGCAAGTACAGTGTATTGCACTGAAGAGGATCTACTGTTCTTGTCAGTTTCCTAAGCAGAGTTCAACTAGATATAGCCCGTGTGTGTAGGATGCAGAGTTCTTTTTTACTGAGCAACTTCACTGTTCTGGCCCTAGAGGAAACACATTATAGTAGAAGAGTATTCTTTTCTCAAAAGCAGAGTGTGTTTATTGTAAGGCCAGCTAGCGTTTGTTTTCCATTCCTAAATGGAGTTGAATCACATGCAGTTTCTGGTCCTACGAGCAAAAGTTGTTTTCTGGTAATAAGAGTCACTATTTCGCTCTGATTGTCATTCACAGGGCAAATAGCACTGGAGTTTGTTCCCAGCATGTACAGTGTATTGGACTGAAGAGGATCTACTGTTCTTGTCAGTTTCCGAAGCAGAATTGAACTAGATATGGCCGTGTGTGTAGGAAGCACAGTTCTTTTGTTCTGAGCAAGCTCACTGTTTTGGCCCTATAGGAAACACAGTAGAGTAGACGAGTGCTCTTTTCTCAAAAGCAGAGTGTGTTTCTTGTAAAACGAGCTAGCGTTTGTTTCCCAGTCCTAAATGGAGTTGAATCACATGCAGTTTTTGGTCTCATGAGCAAGAGTTGTTTTCTGGTAAGGAAAGTCACTATTGCGCTCCCATTCCCATACACAGTGCAAATAGCACTCGCGTCTGTTCCCAGCAAGTACAGTGTATTGGACTGAAGAAGGGCTACTCTTCTTGTCAGTTTCCTAAGCAGAGTTGAACTAGATAAGGACCATGTATGTAGGAAGCACAGTTCTTTTGTTCTGAGCAAGCTCACTGTTTGGACCCCATAGGAACCACAGTAGAGTAGAAGAGTGCCTTTTTCTCAAAAGCAGAGTGTGTTTCTTGTAAGGCGAGGTAGCATTTGTTTCCCAGTCCTAAATGGAGTTGAATCACAGGCAGTTTCTGGTCCTACGAGCAAGAGTTGTTTTCTGGTAAGAAGAGTCACTATTGCGCTCCCATTGCCATACACAGTGCAAATAGCACTCGCGTATGTTCCCAGCAATTACAGTGTATTGGACTGAAGAAAAGCTACTATTCTTGTCAGTTTCCTAAGCAGAGTTGAACTAGATATGGCCCGTGTTTGTAGGAAGCACAGTTCTTTTGTTCTGAGCAAGCTCACTGTTCGGACCCCATAGGAAACAAAGTAGAGTAGAAGAGTGCTCTTTTCTCAAAAGCAGAGTCTGTTTCTTGTAAGGCGAGCTAGCATTTGTTTCCCAGTCCTAAATGGAGTTGAATCACATGCAGTTTCTGGTCCTACGAGGATGAGTTGTTTTCTGGTAAGAAGAGTCACTATTGCGCTCCCATTGTCATACACAGGTGAAATAGCACTGGCGTCTGTTCCAGCATGTACAGTGTATTGCACTGAAGAGGATCTACTGTTCTTGTCAGTTTCCTAAGCAGAGTTGAACTAGATATGGCCCGTGTGTGTAGGAAGCACAGTTCTTTTGTTCTGAGCAAGCTCACTGTTCTGGCCATATAGGAAACACATTAGAATAGAAGAGTGCTCTTTTCTCAAAAGCAGAGTGTGTTTCTTGTAAGGCCAGCTAGCGTTTGTTTCCCAGTCCTAAATGGAGTTGAATCACATGCAGTTTCTGGTCCTACGAGCAAGAGTTGTTTTCTGGTAAGAAGAGTCACTATTGCGCTTCCATTGTCATACACAGGGCAAATAGCACTGGCGTCTGTTCCCAGCATGTAGAGTGTATTAGACTGAAGAGGATTTACTCTTCTTGTCAGTTTCCTAAGCAGAATTGAATTAGATATGGCCGTGTGTTTAGGAAGCACAGTTTTTTGTTCTGAGCAAGCTCAATGTTTTGGCCCTATAGGAAACACATTAGAGTAGAAGAGTGCTCTTTTCTGAAAAGCAGAGTCTGTTTCTTGTAAGGCGAGCTAGCGTTTGTTTCCCAGTACTAAATGGAGTTGAATCACATGCAATTTCTGGTCCTACGAGCAAGAGTTGTTTTCTGGTAAGGAAAGTCACTATTGCACTCCCATTCACATTCACCGTGCAAATAGCACTCGCGTCAGTTCCCAGCAAGTACAGTGTATTGGACTGAAGAGGAGCTACAGTTCTTGTCAGTTTCCTAAGCAGAATTGAATTAGATATGGCCGTGTGTTTAGGAAGCACAGTTCTTTTGTTCTGAGCAAGCTCACTGTTCTGGCCATATAGGAAACACATTAGAGTAGAAGAGTGCTCTTTCCTAAAAAGTAGAGTGTGTTTTTTGTAAGACGAGCTAACGTTTGTTTCCCAGTCCTAAATGGAGTTGAATCACATGCAGTTTCTGGTCCTACGAGCAAGAGTTGTTTTCTGGTAAGAAGAGTCACTAGTGCGCTCCCATTGTCATATACAGGGCATATAGCACTGGCATCTGTTCCCAGCATGTACAGTGTAATGGACTTAAGAGGATCTTCTGTTCTTGTCAGTTTCCTAAGCAGAATTGATCTAGATATGGCCCGTGTGTGTAGGAAGCACAGTTCTTTTGTTTTGAGCAAGCTCACTGTTCTGGCCCTATAGGAAACACAGTAGAGTAGAAGGGTGCTCTTTTCTCAAAAGCAGAGTGTGTTTCTTTTAAGGCGAGCTAGCGTTTGTTTTCCAGTCCTAAATGGAGTTGAATCACATACAGTTGTTGGTCCCACGAGCCACAGTTGTTTTCTGGTAAGGAAAGTCACTATTGTGCTCCCATTGCCATGCACAGTGCAAAGAGCACTCGCGTCTGATCCCAGCAAGTACAGTGTATTGTACTGAAGAGGAGCTATTGTTCTTGTCAGGTTCCTAAGCAGAGTTGAACTAGATATGGCCCGTGTGTGTAGGAAGCACAGTTCTTTTGTTCTGAGCAAGCTCAATGTTCGGACCCCATAGGAAACACAGTAGAGTTGAAGAGTGCTTTTTTCTCAAAAGCAGAGTTTGTTTCTTGTAAGGCGCGCTAGCGTTTGTTTCCCAGTCCTAAATGTAGTTGAATCCCATGCAGTTTTTCGTCCTATGAGCAAGAGTTGTTTTCTGGTAAGAAGAGTCACTATTTTGTTCCCATTGCCATACACAGTGCAAATAGCACTCGCGTCTGTTCCCAGCAAGTACAGTGTATTGGAATGAAGAGGAGCTACTGTTCTTGTCAGTTTCCTAAGGAGAGTTGAACTAGATATGGCCCGTGTGTGTAGGAAGCACAGTTATTTTGTTCTGAGCATGCTCACTGTTGGGACCCCATAGGAAACACATTAGAGTAGAAGAGTGCTCTTTTCTAAAAAGCAGAGTTTGTTTCTTGTAAGGCGAGCTAGCGTTTGTTTCCCAGTCATACATGGAGTTGAATCACATGCAGTTTCTGGTCCTACAAGAAAGAGTTGTTTTCTGGTAAGAAGAGTCACTATTGTGCTCCCATTGTCATACAAAGGGCAAATAGCACTGTCGTCTGTTCCCAGCATGTACAGTGTATTGGACTGAAGTGGATCTACTGTTCTTGTCAGTTTCCTAAGCAGAATTGAACTAGCTATATCCGTGTGTGTAGGAAGCACAGTTCTTTTGTTCTGAGCAAGCTCACTGTTCTGGCCCTATAGGAAACACATTAGACTAGAATACTGCTCTTTTCTCAAAAGCAGAGTGTGTTTCTTGTAAGGCGAGCTAGCGTTTGTTTCCCAGTCCTAAATGGAGTTGAATCCCATGCAGTTTCTGGTCCTATGAGCAAGAGTTGTTTTCTGGTATCAAGAGTCACTATTGTGCTGCCATTGTCATACACAGGGCAAATAGCACTGGCGTCTGTTCCCAGCATGTACAGTGTATTGGACGGAAGAGGATCTACTGTTCTTGTCAGTTTCCTAAGCTAATTGAACTAGCTATGGCCGTGTGTGTAGGAAGCACAGTTCTTTTCTTCTGAGCAAGCTCACTCTTCGGACCCCAGAGGAAATACAGTAGAGTAGAAGAGTGCCCTTTTCTCAAAAGCAGAGTGTGTTTCTTGTAAGGAGAGCTAGCGTTAGTTTCTCAGTCCTAAATGGAGTTGAATCACATGCAGTTTCTGGTCCTAAGAGCAAGAGGTGTTTTCTGGTAAGAAGAGTCACTAGTGAGCTCCCATTGTCATACACAGGGCATATAGCACTTGCATCTGTTCCCAGCATGTACAGTGTATTGGACTTAAGAGGATCTACTGTTCTTGTCAGTTTCCTAAGCAGAATTGATCTAGATATGGCCCATTTGTGTAGGAAGCACAATTCTTTTGTTTTGAGCAAGCTCACTGTTCTGGCCCTATAGGAAACACAGTAGAGTAGAAGAGTGCTCTTTTCTCAAAAGCAGAGTGTGTTTCTTGTAAGGCGAGCTAGCATTTGTTTCCAGGTCCTAAATGTAGTTGAATCCCATACAGTATTTTGTCCTATGAGCAAGAGTTGTTTTCTGGTAAGAAGAGTCACTATTTTGTTCCCATTGCCATACACAGTGCAAATAGCACTCGCGACTGTTCCCAGCAAGTACAGTGTATTGGAATTAAGAGGAGCTACTGTTCTTGTCAGTTTCCTAAGGAGAGTTAAACTAGATATGGCCCGTGTGTGTAGGAAACACAGTTATTTTGTTCTGAGCATGCTCACTGTTCGGACCCCATAGGAAACACATTAGAGTAGAAGAGTGCTCTTTCCTAAAAAACAGAGTTTGTTTCTTGTAAGGCGAGCTAGCGTTTGTTTCCCAGTCATACATGGAGTTGAATCACATGCAGTTTCTGGTCCTACGAGCAAGAGTTGTTTTCTGGGAAGAAGAGTCACTATTGTGCTCCCATTGTCATACAAAGGGCAAATAGCACTGTCGTCTGTTCCCAGCATGTACAGTGTATTGGACTGAAGAGGATCTACTGTTCTTGTCAGTTTCCTGAGCAGAATTGAACTAGGTATGGCCGTGTGTGTAGGAAGCACAGTTCTTTTGTTCTGAGCAAGCTCACTGTTCTGGCCCTATAGGAAACACAGTAGAGTAGAAGAGTGCTCTTTTCTCAAAAGCAGAGTGTGTTTCTTGTAAGGCGAGCTTGGGTTTGTTTCCCAGTACTAAATGGAGTTGAATGACATGCAGTTTCTAGTCCTACGAGCAAGAGTTGTTTTCTGGAAAGGAAAGTCACTATTGTGCTCCCTTTGCCATACACAGTGCAAATAGCACTCGCCTCTGTTCCCAGCAAGTACAGTGTATTGGACTGAAGAGGAGCTACTGTTCTTGTCAGTTTCCTAAGCAGAGTTGAACTAGATATGGCCCGTGTGTGTAGGAAGCACAGTTCTTTTGTTCTGAGCAAGCTCACTGTTCTGGCCCTATAGGAAACACAGTAGATTAGAAGTGTGCTCTTTTCTCCAAAGCAGAGTGTGTTTCTTCTAAGGCGAACTAGCGTTTGTTTCCAAGTCCTAAATGGTGTTGAATCACATGCAGTTTCTGGTCCTACAAGAAAGAGTTGTTTTCTGGTAAGAAGAGTCACTATTGAGCTCCCATTACCATACACAGGGTAAATAGCACTAGCGTCTGTTGCCAGCATGTACAGGGTATTGCACTGAAGAGGATCTACTGTTCTTGACAGTTACCTAAGCAGAGTTGAACTAGATATGGCCCGTGTGTGTAGGAAGCACAGTTCTTTTGTTCTGAGCAAGCTCACTGTTCGGACCACATAGGAAACACAGTAGAATAGAAGAGTGCTCTTTTCTCAAAAGCAGAGTGTGTTTCTTGTAAGGCTAGCTAGTGTTTTTTTCCCAGTCAGAAACAGATTTGAATCTCATGAGTTTCTGGTCCTACGAGCAAGAGTTGTTTTCTGGTAAGAGGAGTCACTATTTCGCTCCCATTGCCATACACAGTGCAAATAGGACTCGTATCTGTTCCCAGCATGTACAGTGTATTGCACTGAAGATGATCTACTGTTCTTGTCAGTTTCCTAAGCAGAGTTGAACTAGATATGGCCCGTGTGTGTAGGAAGCACAGTTCTTTTGTTCTGAGCAAGCTCACTGTTCAGACCCCATAGGAAACACATTAGAATAGAAGAGTGCTGTTTTCTCAAAAGCAGAGTGTGTTTCTTGTAAGGCGAGCTAGCATTTGTTTCCCAGTCCAAAATGGAGTTGAATCACATGGAGTTTCTGGTCCTACGAGCAAGGGATGTTTTCTGGTAAGGAAAGTCACTATTGTGCTCCCTTTGCCATAAACAGTGCAAATAACACTCACGTCTGTTCCCAGCAAGTACAGTGTATTGGACTGAAGAGGAGCTACTGTTCTTGTCAGTTTCCTAAGCAGAGTTGAATAAGATATGGCTCGTGTGTGTAGGAAGCACAGTTCTTTTGTTCTGAGCAAGCTCACTGTTTTGGTCCTATAGGAAACACAGTAGAGTAGACGAGTGCTCATTTCTCAAAGCAGAGTGTGTTTCTTGTAAGATGAGCTAGCGTTTGTTTCCCAGTGCTAAATGGAGTTGAATTACATGCAGTTTCTTGTCCTATGAGCAAGAGTTGTTTTCTGGTAAGAAGAGTCACTATTGTGCTCCTATTGCCATACACAGTACAAACAACACTCGCTACTGTTCTTTGCAAGTACAGTGTATTGGACAGAAGAGGAGCTACTGTTCTTGTCAGTTTCCTAAGCAGAGTTGAACTAGATATGGCCCGTGTGTGCAGGAAGCACAGTTCTTTTGTTCTGAGCAAGCTCACTGTTCGGACCCCATAGGAAACACAGTAGAGTAGAAGAGTGCTCTTTTATCAAAAGCAGAGTGTGTTTCTTGTAAGGCGAGTTAGCGTTTGTTTCCAAGTCCTAAATGGAGTTGAATCCCATGCAGTTTCTGGTCCTACGAGCAAGAGTTGTTTTCTGGTAAGAAGAGTCACTATTGTGCTCCCTTTGCTATACACAGGGCAAATAGCACTCGCATCTGCTCCCAGCAAGTACAGTGTATTGGACTGAAGAGTATCTACTGTTCTTGTCAGTTTCCTAAGCAGAGTTGAACTAGATATGGCCCGTGTGTGTAGGAAGCACAGTTCTTTTTTTCTGAGCAAGCTCACTGTTTTGGCCCTATAGGAAACAAAGTAGAGTAGAAGAGTGCTCTTTTCTCAAAAGCAGAGTGTGTTTCTTGTAAGGCGAGCTAGCTTTTGTTTCCCAGTCCTAAATGGAGTTGAATCACATGCAGTTTCTGGTCCTACGAGCAAGAGTTGTTTTCTAGTAAGAAGAGTCACTATTGCGCTCCCTTTGTCATACACAGGGCAAATAGCACTCGCATCTGTTCCCACGATATACAGTGTATTGGACTGAAGAGGATCTACTGTTCTTGTCAGTTTCCTAAGCAAAGTTGAACTAGGTATGGCCCGTGTGCAGGAAGTACACTTCTTTTGTTCTGAGCAAGCTCACTCTTCTGGCCCTATAGGAAACACAGTAGAAGAGAAGAGTGCTCTTTTCTCAAAAGCAGAGTGTGTTTCTTATAAGGCGAGCTAGGGTTTGTTTCCCAGTCGAAAATGGAGTTGAATCACATGCAGTTTCTGGTCCTACGAGCAAGGGATGTTTTCTGGTAAGGAAAGTCACTATTGTGCTCCCTTTGCCATAAACAGTGCAAATAGCACTCACGTCTGTTCCCAGCAAGTACAGTGTATTGGACTGAAGAGGAGCTACTGTTCTTGTCAGGATCCTAAGCAGAGTTGAAGTAGATATGGCCCGTGTGTGTATGAAGCACAGTTCTTTTGTTCTGAGCAAGCTCACTGTTCTGGCCATATAGGAAACACAGTAGAATAGAAGAGTGCTCTTTTCTCAAAAACAGTGTGTGTTTCTTGTAAGGCGAGGTAGCGTTTGTTTCCCAGTCTTAAATGGGAGTTGAATCACATGCATTTTCTGGTCCTACGAGCAAGAGTTGTTTTCTGGTAAAAAGAGTCACTATTGCGCTCCCACTGTCATACACAGGGCAAATAGCACTGGCGTCTGTTCCCAGCATGTACAGTATATTGGACTGAAGAGGAGCTACTGTTCTTGTCAGTTTCCTAAGCAGTGTTGAACTAGATATGGCCGTGTGTGTAGGAAGCACAGTTCTTTTGTTCTGAGCAAGCTCACTGTTTGGAACCCATAGGAAACACAGTAGAGTAGAAGAGTGCTCTTTTCTCAAAAGCAGAGTGTGTTTCTTGTAATGCAAGCTAGCGTTTGTTTACCAACCTAAATGGGAGTTGAATCACAGAAAAGAACTCTGGTCCTACGAGCAAGAATTGTTTTCTGGTAAGAAGAGTCACTATTGCGCTCCCATTGTCATACACAGGGCAAATAGCACTGGCGTCTGTTCCCAGCATGTACAGTGTATTGGACTGAAGAGGATCTACTGTTCTTGTCAGTTTCCTAAGCAGAGTTGAACTAGATATGGCCGTGTGTGTAGGAAGCACAGTTCTTTTGTTCTGAGCAAGCTCACTGTTGTGTCCCAATAGGAAAAACAGTATAGTAGAAGAGTGCTCTTTTCTCAAAAGCAGATTGTGTTTCTTGTAAGGCGAGCTAGTGTTTGTTTCCCAGTCCTAAATGGAGTTGAATCACATGCAGTTTCTGGTCCTAGGAGCAAGAGTTGTTTTCTAGTAAGAAGAGTCACTTTTGCCCTCCCATTGTCATACAAAGGGCAAATAGCACTGGGGTCTGTTCCCAGCATGTACAGTGTATTGCACTGAAGAGGAGCTACTGTTCTTGTCAGTTTCCTAAGTAGAGTTGAACTAGATATAGCCCGTGTGTGTAGGAAGCACAGTTCTTTTATTATGAGCTAGCTCACTGTTCGGACCCCATAGACAACACAGTAGAGTAGAAGAGTGCTCTCTTCTCAAAAGCAGAGTGTGTTTCTTGTAAGGCGAGCTAGCGTTTGTTTCCCAGTCATAAATGGAGTTGAATCACATGCAGATTCTGCTCCTTTGAGCAGGAGTTGTTTTCTGTTAAGGAGAGACACTATTGTGCTCCCATTGTCATACACAGGGCAAATAGCACTGGCATCTGTTCCCAGCAAGTACAGTGAATTGGACTGAAGAGGAGCTACTGTTCTTGTCAGTTTCCTAAGCAGAGTTGAACTAGATATGCCCCGTGTATGCAGGAAGCACAGTTCTTTTGTTCTGAGCAAGCTCACTGTCCTGGCCCTTTAGGAAACACAGTAGAGTAGAAGAGTGCTCTTTTCTCAAAAGCAGAGTGTGTTTCTTGTAAGGCAAGCTAGCGTTTGTTTCCCAGTCCTAAATGGAGTTGAATCACATGCAGTTTCTCTTCCTACGAGCAAGAGTTGTTTTCTGGTAAGAAGAGTCACTCTTGCGCTCCCATTGCCATACACAGTGCAAATAGCACTGGCGTCCGTTCCCAGCATGTACAGTGTATTGCACTGAAGAGGATCTACTATTCTTGTCAGTTTCCTCAGCAGAGTTGAACTAGATATAGCCCGTGTGTAGGAAGCACAGTTCTTTGGTTCTGAGCAAGCTCACTGTTCTGGCCATATAGGAAACACATTAAAGTAGAAGAGTGCTCTTTTATCAAAGCAGAGTGTGTTTTTTGTAAGACGAGCTAACGTTTGTTTCCCAGTCCTAAATGGAGTTGAATCCCATGCAGTTTCTGGTCCTACGAGCAAGAGTTGTTTTCTGGTATCAAGAGTCACTATTGTGCTCCCATTGCCATACACAGGGCAAATAGCACTGGCGTCTGTTCCCAGCATGTACAGTGTATTGGATGGAAGAGGATCTACTGTTCTTGTCAGTTTCCTAAGCAGAATTGAACTAGCTATGGCCGTGTGTGTAGGAAGCACAGTTCTTTTCTTCTGAGCAAGCTCACTGTTCGGACCCCAGAGGAAATACATTAGAGTAGAAGAGTGCCCTTTTCTCAAAAGCAGAGTGTGTTTCTTGTAAGGCGAGCTAGCGTTTGTTTCTCAGTCCTAAATGGAGTTGAATCACATGCAGTATTTCGTCCTATGAGCAAGAGTTGTTTTCTGGTAAGAAGAGTCACTATTGTGTTCCCATTGCCATACACAGTGCAAATAGCACTCGCGTCTGTTCCAAGCAAGTACAGTGTATTGGAATGAAGAGGAGCTACTGTTCTTGTCAGTTTCCTAAGCAGAGTTGAACTAGATATGGCTCGTGTGTGTAGGAAGCACAGTTATTTTGTTCTGAGCAAGCTCACTGTTCGGAACCCATAGGAAACACATTAGAGTAGAAGAGTGCTCTTTTCTAAAAAGCAGAGTTTGTTTCTTGTAAGGCGAGCTAGCGTTTGTTTCCCAGTCCTAAATGGAGTTGAATCACATGCAGTTTTTGGTCCTATGAGCAAGAGTTGTTTTCTGGTAAGGAAAGTCACTATTGCACTCCCATTTCCATACACAGTGCAAATAGCAATCGCATCTGTTCCCAGGAAGTACAGTGTATTGGACTGAAGCGGAGCTACTGTTGTTGTCAGTTTCCTAAGCAGAGTTGAACTAGATATGGCCCCTGTGTGTAGGGAGCACAGTTCTTTTGTTCTGAGCAAGCTCCCTGTTCGGACCATATGGAAACACAGAAGAATAGAAGAGTGCTCTTTTCTCAAAAGCAGAGTGTGTTTCTTGTAAGGCGAGCTAGTGTTTGTTCCCCAGTCAGAAATGGAGTTGAATCCCATTCAGTTTCTGGTCCTACGAGCAAGAGTTGTTTTCTGGTAAGAAGAGTCACTATTGCGCTCCCATTGTCATACACA
>NW_026737486.1:0-39544 GCF_949786415.1 Peromyscus eremicus | reverse complement strand
TTCCTGGTGGTCCAACAGCTCTCCCTTGTCTGGAGCCATAATTTCTCTGTTGGTAAAGAAAAAAATACATATTTTTTCTTGTAATGCTACAGCCATAACTATCCCCTGACTGTATGAGGGCCCTATATCTGAGCAAAGTCAAATACTGTCAAAGATGTTTCCTTTCTTTCTACAAGGTCTCAAAGTGGTCTGAGAAGCAGCATTAGAATTTTCATAGGCAAGCTGCTTAACAAGCAAAAGTCCAGCTTCTGAATCCCCAATTAACTTGCCTGATGTTTGCATTAGCCTAGAGACAAAGTCATGAAACAATTCATCAGGCTCTTGCCTTATCTTTGATAAATGCTCTGTCTTCCAGACCACAGAAGCTTATTCCAGGCCTTTGAGGCAGCTGCATTAATCTGAGCACACATTGCCACATGAAAATTTAACTGCTAACCTATCTCCTGATAAAGGCCTTCTCTGGCAAGCATATCAAAAGTAATGGGAATCTGCTGGAACTGATTTATTTCTGCTGTGGCCTGACATTGCTCTACAAACTCACTTTTATACAACAAATAATATCCTCCTGACAGGCAAGCTCTGACCATTTGTTTATAGTCCCCGGGAGTTAAGGCTTCTAGAGCAAAGCTATCTAACTTGCTTGTGTAAACAGGGCAGTTGGATCATATTGGTTGGATGCTATTTTTAATTCCTTAAGTTGTTTAAAAGGAATTGGAACATGCACTTGCACTATGTTACCCTGGGTGTCTTGGCTGCTCAGCTATGGGGAACATTTGAAATCCTTGCACCTCCTTCCCTCTGCTAGCTGCTTCTCTAATACTGGCTTGAAGGGGAGATGCAGGACTAGCAGCAAGGGTTTGCCATGCTCCAGGAGGCTTTTGTGCCAGGGCAATTATGGGCGACTTTACCATTCTGATAGACAACCCCCCAGGTGAGTCTAATTCTACCCCTACAGAAGGAAAAGGTATACCCTTCTGAGAAGGAGAGACCTGAAGAGCTTCCAGTTTTGGAGAAAGAAAAATTACTAAGTCTTTCAAGCCCTTCAGTTCCTCCCTTGTCTCATCCTAAAACTTCTGTTCCTTGAACTCGGCTTCATGGCCAATAGGGGACTGATCCTGATAGAATGATTTTGTAAAAAAATGTTCCCATCTAGCACCAGCTCCTGAAGAGCAGAGGGTTTTGTCTTGTCCATGTCTGCCTCAGGGAAAATTTCTCCCTGCCACTTAGGACTCAGATCTAAACTATCCGGAATTAGCGTCCACAGGCCAAAAGCTTCCACTGGAATCTTTTCTGGCCCATGTTCCTCTTATTTTGTTGCATTTTGACTCTGATTCTCCTCCATGAGTCTGTGTCCAGAGTCCCATAGTCAGAAAACCAAGGACACAGTTTCTCTACAAACTCCAAGAACTTCTGTACTTGTGGTTCTACCTTAACTCCCCTAGTTTTCAAACTTTCTACAAGCGAATATTCAAACATCTGCCTACTATATCCCTGCCCCATACTAGCTTTTCTTTCTCAGAATGCTAAGCCCACAGTGGCTACTCATTCCCAGATGCCGTTTTCTGTGTGCCAGGTCTGGCACTAGGGAAATTCTACTCTTACCCTAAGTTTCTTCCTACACAATATCCCTACACTTAAACCCTATATTTTTACCTAATTTAATAGATAGAAATTGAAAGAGAGAAAAAGAGAGAAACCTAGACAGAAAGAAAGACTCACCATAGCCTAACTTTTACTATTTGCTTCAGTTTAATTTTTGGCTGCTTTGCTTTATCTACACACAGTTTTGCTCCCAAAGAATAGAATACCACCACCTTATCCTTAATTTATAACTGGACACGTCCAACTGCTTCTACGGTTCCCCCTACTCTCTCTTCCTTGTTTCCTCTGCACCCAAGTCCCAAGTTGTGGCACCATCTGTGGGGGGCCAGCTACCACCTTTTAAAAGGTTCCTATGAGGGTGGGAGATGGATAAGAAAATATTAGATAGAAAGATAGTGAAGAGGAGAAAGACAGAGACACAGGACAGTTTCAGGATCAATAACCAACGGCCTCTTCTGCCTCTTCAAAAGGGCTCTTTATAATAATGACAAGAGGCAGGGCAAAAGACCTCCCCCTTGCTCAATCAATGTGCACTGCACGGCCAAGTGTAGACCCTTCCAAACACCTGGTAACCACACCCGTGGTCAAATCATCCTCTTATGTAGCCCTGTTGGGTAAAGGAAGCTCAGATTCTCAGACCCTGAGTAATTTCTCACTAGGAATCCTCTGTGGGTCTCCACAAGTCAACTATACTCTTTTTCTTCTCAACTAAACTTTGTACTTCCTCATATCAGATACTAGCAACATGCCCCACTCATTTGACTGGGTTTGCAAGGATGTGGTCAAGAAACTTCAAGGAAAAGATCTGAAGCCTGTCAAACGTCTGTCAGATGCAATGAAGTTCCGCCACTTTGAGATACTGCAGACAGATCCTCAGTCACTGTTTTGGAAATCTGAAGACAGTCCAGTTGGATATTCCCTCCTGAAGATCTTAGAGCCAAATGGTCCTGTCCCAGGTATGGTCAACCAAGGGGAAGAGACGTGTAAAAATCATCATTTTCAGTGGTGCAGCTTCCCAAGAACCACGAGGTGTCCAGATAGGTAGCTAATGAGCCATCCTGCTTAAAAGCAAAGGACAAGGAAGGTCTATAGGGATCCACTTATTTTTTGGACCCTTCCTTGTCTCTGGTCATATAATACTTCCAAGAGCCTCTTTAGATGGAGATATGATACCCATGTTACAAAAAAGTAATTGAAGTTCCTAAAACAACTCGTTTGAAGTTATATAGTTCAAACTGGTAGAATTAGAATCCAGGATGAGGTCAGTCTGTCTGCAATTCCCAGGTATTTTTCATTTTCACCCAGTTGCCTCAGGGCTGGATCTGTACTTGAAAAGATGAGCTCAGAGGACTCCTAAACACTGCAAAAATGATGATTTTCTCTTTTAGGATTAAGACTATGCTTCCATTGGCTCTGGAATTTGCCCTCTGTAGTAAAATATATTTTAGATATTAATTATTATTATATATTATACATATAATTATTAGGTAGCTTCTTGACTAAGGTTTAATTGAGGAGGGGAACTCCTCAATTTCCCATTCTCCAGAGCAGCTGTTCCACAGTGAATTCGTGGCTAAACTTCTGTCCCCTTTCCTCTTCAGAGCCTGAAGTGTCAGCTCCCATCCCCCTCAAACACACTGTATCCCGGAAACTGAAGGCTAATGCAGGTGTCAACGCCATTGCAGAAGGAAGTGTGTCAGCAGAGTTTGCTCAGTCCTCTGGATATGACATCGAAGTTCAGTGTACTAGCATCCCAGATTCAAAACTGGAAAGTCTTCAAAACAGGTAAAAATTTGGGTTAGCTAAGTTCAGGGACGTGTTATTGTAGGCAAAGAGGCATCGAGCAGGGTTTATGACAACTCACATTACTCTGCTTTATTATTTTTGCAAGTTATTGAAATAATGGCTTAGCATTCCCTAATAATACTCATTAATATAGACTCACCCATTACTGCTCTATTAATGTGATGGGGACAGAAAATCAAGACAGACAGACACAAGTTCTGATGTGAAAGAATTTTCTGTTCATTGTACAGAGGATGGGCATGTAGTGAGGAAGGAATCAGTAGAAGTAAGGTTGGAATATTGATTAAAATGTTACTAAGACTGTAACAATCACTTTAAAGTCCCAGTGCTTTGGGACTTAGCTGACTTCTACCGTATCTCTTTTGAGGTATAATTTAGAAGTAGAAATGCATGTTTCATGTGCGGCATTTTGTTTTCATATAGGCATATAAGTTTAAGTCAGTAACATAGTTATCACCCTACCTGGTAATCATTATTTTAAATTTTTCTTTAGTACATTTATTTATATACTCTGTGTGTGTGTGTGTGTGTGTGTGTGTGTGTGTGTGTGTGTGTGCATGCACACCCTCATGCTATGGCTCAAATGTGGAAGTCAGAGGACAACTTCAGGAGTCTGATCTCTCCCTTTGCCGTGTGTGTCTGGGAATCAAGCTTAGGTCCGCAACCACCTCTACATGCTGAGCCATCCTGCCAGCTCAGGAACTGTTATTGTTATGACAAGAACATTTACTTTCTACTGTCTTAGCAGAGTTTAATCACATGTAGCATGTAGTCAACTATAACCACATCAGGCTGTAATGGGGTTCCTGGATCTGATTCAAGTCCTCATGCTTGCCTGGCCAGCACTTTATAGACTGAGCCACATTTCATCCTGAAGCTGACTCAATCTCTTTAGCTCTTAAAGGCTGGTTCACATTTTTTTTCATGATTTGGTCTCTGTTTCTCTGAAATTAGCCATTTGGATCCTTTCATTCTCATTTTACACCTTCAGGAAGCTGCTGGATCAGGAGCCATCATTTGTGAAGAATTGCCGGATGGGAAGGAAGGAACTGTATGTGGTGACAGAGGCCTTTGAAGTGACCAAGAGTACTGTGCTGGAAGACAGTAGCAGTGTAGAACTTTCAGGAAAAGTGGGCATCCCCCACCAGATTGCCAAGGTATGGGACAGGGATGAGAATACAACATCAAGTACAGCCAGTGCACCCATCTTTGTCAAGGGCATCTGGGGGACCAGTTTCTAGGGGTCAAAGGGTGTGGTCCTTATTCTTCCCTACTCATATGTAATATATGTTAACTCCTGGTCTTAGCTTGCATTCTTTTTTTAAACGTAATTTTTTATTGATTCTTTGAGAATTTCACATCATGCACTTCAAATTCCACTCATTTCCCTGTCCCTCCGTATCCACCTTTCATCCTTGTAGCATCTCCCACAAAGGAAAACTTAAAAACCAATAATAAAAATAAGAAAATAAAAAAAAAAAAAAAAGAAAATAAAAACCACAAATAAGAATATTAACTAAACAAACAAACAAAAACAAGAAACAAACAAAAATGCAAACAAGTGAAACAAAACAACCACAAAAAACCACTTTGCTCTTCCATATTTTCTACCTCTCTGTCACCTCTTCATTCATCTTGGTGGCACTGGGAGCTGTGGTGTGTCCTGCCGTATTTTCTCCAAACAGCTTTACTTGCAAACATTCATTGTGTAGTGTGTTGCTGGTCAGGTTCATGGCTTCTGGCTTCTAGTACAGCATCAATACTGGCCCCTCTCTGAAATTCCTCTCGGGTATCACGCTATTGCCTGGAGTCATGGAGCTTCTGTGGCTATGGTTCCGAAGGACCAGTCCCTTCACGTACTCCAGTAGGTCATAGATGGGGAGATATTGGTAGAGTGCCAACTCAAAGCCCTGGATGTCAGTCTGGGTAGCTGAATTTGTCAGCAAGGACTGTTGGGACCTCATCTGAGATGGGGTGAAGCCAGCTCTCACTACACCCAAAGTGGGGCCAGCTTTCCCAAGTTTGGGGAAGGGAGCAGTTCTTCTATGAGGGGGCAGGCCAGTGAGGGGCCAGCCAGTTAGTTTAGTTGGTTAGATTGCATCCTACTGCCCTTATTTATAATGCTTTAATACATAGTATTAACACATATTGATACATTTGAAACTAGACATAATTGTTTGGTACCATGTTTTTTTTGAGTAAATAATAGTGTGCTTCAGAAATAGAAATGTGAGGATTCTGTATTATTTGCACACTGAGTTTCATGGCTGGAAAAACATGGGAATACCTTAATTAAACTGCTGCTGTTAATCTACTTTCTATGACCATCTGATTACAAATATTTTCTGAGATAAAGTCTTATATAGCCTAGATTTGTCTTCTAACTGCCTATGGAACTGAGGCTGCCCATGAACTCTGGGTCTTCCTTTTTTGTTTGTTTGTTTGTTTGTTTTTTGAGACTGTCCTGGCTGTCCTGGAACTCAATCTATAGACCAGGCTGGCCTCAAACTCACAGAGATCGGCCTAGCTCTGCCTCCTGAGTGCTGGGATTTAAGGTGTGTGTCACCATTGCTAGGCTGTTTCCACTTTCCAAATGCTGTGGGATTACAGGTATATCCACTATACCTGACTTTGATAAGGAATGTTTGAAGGGGAAAGATTTAAATACCTTTAAGTACATGAGATTTACATAGTCTTCTTACCACAACCAAACATTATTTAAAAATTATCATAGAATTCATTTATTAGCTAAAATATGGAACATTATCTCTATTTTCTATGTTTCAATTCTGTATTCACTAAGTATTTTAATTAAATTTATTTTTGATTATTTCATCGATATATAACATGTATTCTAATTACTCTTACCCTGGTCCCTCTTACCTTCTTGCCACACTCAGCAACCCACCCTCCTCTTTTCAAGTTGCTTTCCTCTATTCAAGTCTTTTGTTTTGCTCCATGACCCACTGAGTTTGAGAACTCTGTGTGAGCACGGTTGTACAACTATTCATTGGAGCATGAGAACTCCATTGACTCCAGCTCCTGACACCTAAGGATTACAGAAGAACCATGGAAGCCTTCCATATACTTCTGAGTGTCTGCAGTGAGTCCCTGCTAACTCTCTGGAAGGTTTGTTCCTGTGTTCAGAAGCTGCACCCAGCTCTAGCGGAGCTAGGACCACTTCTGATACTCCAGTTTCACATCAACACCAAGTGGTCCCAAGACTGAATCTTAAGCATCATTCAGGTGGTCCAAAAACTGACAGTTGGGGTAATAGCAATGCCAACTCAACAAACAAATGTGTCAACAACCTAACTCCATATGCCTAGAACCTATTGCAAAAAACCAAAGAACATACACACACACACAAAACAAAACAACCCTCCCTAAAAAACAAACAAACAAGAAAACCAAATTAATGTGTCTCCTTGAAAAACTAGTACTCCCATAGTTAAGTTTCCAGGAGAAAAGCAACTTTAGATGACACACAAGACAATGATTTCAAACATCAATTATAAATACCTTTAAATACCTTAAAAAGATTATCAATAAATGCCAGGATGAAGATAAAAAAAAAGTCGAATGAAATAAGGAATTTGATAAAGAGCATTTTTAAAGAAAACTCAAATTGAAATAAACTTGAAATGAAAACATTCAGGAAGTTAGGAGGCTTAGTGGAAAGTCTCAGCAACAGAATGGATCAAGTGAAAGAGCTTGAAGTCAAGGAAGAGGAATTTGATCAATCACAGCTGATGACAGGCCCCATAAACATAATGTCTTAGTTAGGACTTCTGTTACTGCTACAAAACACCATGACCAAAAAGCAAGTTGGGGAGGAAGGGTTTATTTGGCTTACACTTCAACATTGCTGTTTATCCCTGAAGGAAGCCAGGACAGGAACTCAAAGAGGAGGTGATACAGAAGCCTTAGAGGGGAACTGCTTACTGGCTTGCTCCTATAACTTGCTCAGTCCACCTTCTTATAGAACCCAGGACCAGCAGTCCAGGGATGGTATTACCCACCATGGGCTGGGCCCTCTCTCGTTGATTACTAAATGAGAAAATGCCTTACAACTGGATCTCAAGGAGGCATTTCCTCAGCTGATACTCCTTCCTCTCTGATGATTTTAGCTTGTGTCAAGTTGACACACAAAACCACCCAGTACACATAACATGCAGGAATTCTGGGACACTATAAAAAGACCAAATCTATAAAATAGGTACAGAAGAAGGAGAAGACACCCAGGACAAAGCACAGGAGATATGTTTGACAAAATCATGGACAAAAATGTTCCAAATCTAAGGAAAGAGATGCCTATTGAGATGCAAGAGGCATGTAGAACACTATAGAATCAGAAAAGAAACTCCCCGTATCATGTAAAAGTAGAAACACTAAATGTACAGAACAAAGAAAGGATATTGAAAGCCACAAGAGAGAAAGACCAAGTCATATATAAAGACAGGCTCATCAAAATAACAGCTGATTTCTCAGTGGTGAATTTAAAATCAAGAGTTCAAATTAATATACTGCAAGTCCCAAAAGAATACAGACAGTATGGACAACTATACCCAGCAAAACTGTCAGCTATAGTCAAAGGAGAAATACAATTTCACAATAAAGCATGTGGAAGGAATTTATGACCATCAGGCCAGCCCTAAAGAGGAAAGGGATAAGAATACCCAAGCAGTGACAGCAAAAATTAATAGTGTTAGGTCAGTGATTAAACAAAAGACAACAAACATCATAAAAATAAACAGAATGACAGAATCAATAAACTTAGAACATTAATGGTTTAATCTCCCTAATAAAAGACACAGACTAGAAGACTGGATTAAGAAACAGGATCTGTTTTTCTGTCTCCCAGGAACATATTCAACCACCAAAGATAGAAACCATCTTAGAGTGAAGACTGGACAAAGGTATTCAGAGCAAAGCCAAGTAGACTAACAGGAAATGCTACAGTAAAATCCAAAGAAATAGAATTCAATCCAAAAATAATCAGAAGAAATAATGTCACTCCATACTGATTAAGAGATCAACCTATGAAGAAGACATTGTAATTCTAAAAATATTTGCACCAAACATGGGTCCACACAGCTTCGTAATGCAAATACTTCTAAATGTAAAGCAACAGATTAACCTCAATGGTAGGTGACTGTAGCCGGAAGTTTCTCCAGTCCTGCCAAGCCTCCAGGTCTGGATGAATCTCTTCCATCTGAGCTCTCGCAGTCACTTAGAAAATAATCACTTAGAGGCTTAATATTAATAACAAATTGTATATCCTATGGCTTTAGCTTCTTTCTAGCTAGCTCTTTCATCTTAAATTAACCCATTCCTATTAATCTACATATTGTCATGTGGCCATGGTGTTACTTGTCTGCTGGCGTCTTGTTGCTACTTTGGCGAAGGGCTAGAATCTCTCTTGGCTCCGCCCCTCTTCTCTCTGTCTTTCTGCTTGGATTTCCTGCCTGGCTGTAAGTTTTCTTGCCATAGTCTAAAACAGCTTTTTTTTTTTTTTAAATTATATGATGGGAGCCACATATATTCACAGAATACAGAAAGACATCCCACAGCAGGTGACTTCAGTATCTTAGTCTCCCCAATGGGCAGTTTATCCAGATGAAACAATAAGCATAGAAATAATAGAGTAAACGACACACACACACAAAAACTAGAAGTAGATTTACCACGTGCTTCAATTACAGCACTCCTGGACATATACACCCAAAGGACTCCATGGGATCACAGAGATACTTGTTCATCCATGCTCAGTGCTGTTCTAGTCATAATAGCCAGGGAATGGAAATAGCCTAGATGTCCATAAGTTGATGAATGGAGAATGAAAACGTGGCACACACACACACACACACACACACACACACACACACACACACACTGGAATTTTATTCCTATGGGAATTATTTATTTATGGAAATTATGAAACGTTCAGGAAAGTGGATGTAGCTGGAAATAATAATCCTGAATGAAGTAACCCAGACCCAGAATGGCAAGTGCTGATGTCCTCTCTCAGGCACTGAGAGGCTGCTGTGCTCCAGTAGATGGTCCTACACTCAAGCATGTTCTGGCTTAGGAGAGTCAATGGATTAATTAAAAATAAAAAACAGAAGGAGTACATGAAGTTGGGAGGGAAAAGTGATGGGAATGGAATAAGAGAGGAATTGGAATTGAGATAATGGGGTATGTGGGTTTGATCAAAATACATTATATATGAAATATATATGAAATTCATATATATATATATATATGAAATTCTCAAACATTAAACAATATTTAAGAAAAGAAAATTGTACATTAAAAAAGGAAAAGAACTTAAATTCCATGGAATTCCATCCTAGAATTCTCTTTTTTCTTTTCTCTTGTTTTAAGACAGAGTTTCTCTGTTAAACAGTCCTGGCTGTCCTGGAACTCACTCTGTAGACCAGGCTGCCTTTAACTCACAGAGATCCATCTACCTCTACTACCCAAGTGCTAGGATTAAAGGCGTGCATCACCACTGCCCAGCTTCCAGCCTAGAATTCTATGTCCTTCAAAATGTGAACTAAATGCAAGTTAGAGATGTCTTTGAATATCAAGGCTTTCAAGCATGTACCTCTCAGCTCTCCAGAAGACAATATGTAACAGGACAGAAAAGACAGAAGACATCACACTAACTGATAGAGACAAGATCTGGAATGAGGAGAAGCAGTCTCACCCAACAGCTGTCAGAGAGTACACACCTACATAGACCCCAGATGTGAATATGGGTGGAGCAGCAAGCATTGAGGGCTGAGTAGGAGAATGAGTTTGGAAAGATCAAGACATTGTAATAGGGCTGGTTGTATGGCTCAGGGGTAACTACTAGCCTGGCATTCATGGTTGCTCTGGGTTCAATCATCAGGTTTCTCTGGGAACACCTCCCAAATTTCAATTCAGGTACTATAGTTATAGAAGTGGGAGAGGCAGTGACTGGACATGGAGACCAGGAAGAAGGGGAAGTGAGAGACTGTTAGTGTTTTCTCATGAGCTTTCTAGGTTTATTTGACTTTTAAATTACAAGCATATGTTGCCTTGATTAAAAGTAAACATGATTTTTTAAGAGACAAAGAGCTATAAACTCCTAGGAATGTTTTGTCTCCCCAGGGTCAAGCCCAGGGACAATGGCGAAGCGACAGAACGGATTCAGTGCCTATCCTGAAGGGTGCAGTGGTGGCCTACAAGAAGAAGCAACTGGTCATTGAGAATAATACATGTGGTGAGCAGACTAGGGGGTAAGGTGGGGGTGGGATGTCTAGAGACCTGAACCTCTTCTTCTCTCCTTACTGTAGACCAGGAAGAACACTTTTTACTGTCCAAGTCACATGTGCCACCATCCTTAGCCACCCCTAAAAATGTCCAAGCTCTGTAGGAAGAGATCCATCTTGGGGTGCTTAAATGGAGATGTCTTTAGCTGGATGAGGTCCAAGCCCAATCCCAGCTATCTCTAGTCATTCATTTCTACCCAGTGAAGGTCCTACCACTCTCAGAAGCTCAACAGGGAATCCACAGGCCCACCAGGTGATCTTTAAACCCATATTAACTCTCTATAAAATAATAGGAGCACAACACAAATGAAACTGTACATAGAAGGCTTGAACAACATAGCACAGGAGTTTTCCATGGCTCTCATCTTAAAACACACACATACACAGACAGATACACACACACACACATACACACACACAACACATGTATGCATCCATGTAAGCACACCCCTCCCCCATGGGTTCAGACTCTGCCTTGGGGCAGAAATGTCTGAGTTAGGAATGGATATATGTGTTATGTGAGTGCCAAAACATAAGTAGGTTTCAGAGCTCCAAGGTCCTCCTCAATGTGGAAGGCAGCTCCTCAGAAAAGGGGGGATGCCTTTCATGTACAGGCATACATACACACATGCACACATATGTACAATCTCCCCCCCCCCCGAAATATCTATTTTGTAAATTCTGGCCAAAGGAAAGTCCTGAAGTCAATCCTCTAGTTGGCAGCAATAGACTTTCCAGTATAGTACAGTTAGTGGACCGTGGCTTATGGAGAAAGATTATTCACACTCTACAGGCACCCTTGACTGAATCATAGGGTAGGGAGTGGGTACAGGCTGGAGGTGTCTTTGAAATGCCTGGGGGAGATGTTGTTACTATTACAGATCATAGTAAATGAAAAGAGCTTTCATTTTCAGAGGGAAAGATATAATAAAATAAAATAATAAAAATATTAACAGGAAACAAACAAACAAACAAACAAAACCTCGGATGTGATTAGATCAGAAGCTGTACCCAGAGAACCAAGGCCATGTTTGTGGAGGCCCAATCCCGGAGAGTTCCCCAGCTGATAAACTGTAAAGACTGAGGTGTACATAGAAGGAGAGAAGTGATGTCCCATGTAGAGGGCACTTAGACTAGAGGAGGGATGTGCGTGTGAAGAGGTAATCATGGGAGGGGACTCTGGGGTGATGATTTCTGAAGGTGCAGAGAATGTTGTCAGATCAGGCAAAGAGCTTGGTGAACCTAAGGAGTGAAGACAGGTTGGGGCTGGATGCTTTGCTGGTCACTTACCTCCTGCCTTCATGTCAGCTTGGGGAGGAAGTCTCATTTCCCCCTGACACACGAGAAGGACAGTTTTCTCTGAAGTGGCGGGCCAGTGATGTGACAATTATGAAGTCCTTTTTGGTCTGTTATGAGGACTAAATATGTACTTGTTAATCAGCTCATGGTCCCAGTTGGTCCCTTTCCTGCTGTGCCTGATTGTGTAAACAAGATGCCCTGCTCGCCCCCTAGTGCTCAGAATGTGACTTGCAGACACTCTGAAGTTTGCTTTTTGTTTAACTTTAATTCACACATTAAATGCTGTCATTTTTCTCTCTTGGCTCATTTCATGTGTCAAATGCTTGAACTTTGTTGTAAGGCAAGTCTCAAACCTCAGCATATCTCTATGGATATAATGCAAAACAATGCAAGATTGCCAGATGGAGTGTGGATAAGGAAGGGCCACTTAGAAGGCTAACAAGAAACCTATATGACAAGGCAGGAGGAAGCCAGTCTGCTTTACCTCATGGAGTATTTTTTTTTTTTATAACTGTTTTATGAGTAGTTGTGATTTGCTGTCATGTAAGTGTACAATGTACAGGCAATGCCCCAGGAAAGCCAGAAGAGGGCACTGCCATGTGGGTGCAATCCTTTGCAAGAGCAGCACTGGCTCTGAACTGTTGATCTTACTCTCCAGCCCTCATGGCATAATTCTTTAATTTCAGAGGGCATGATTATTGTCTAAAGTGCTTATTTAAAATGTAGGTTTCAGGCTGGTGAGATGGATTGACTGGTAAAGGTGCTTGTGCCAGGCCTGATGCCTTGAGGTCCACCTCCAGGTCCTGGCACCCAATGCGGTGCTTGAGTACAGAGGATAAAGAAAAGGAACACCTCAGGTTAAGTGGGCATGCCCAGATAATTAATTTGGGTGCAGTGATTTTCTTTTTTGGGTGTAAAATTGTAAACAAAGAATAGGGTAATAGTAGAAGTTAGGTGGCAGCAAGTCTCTCTCTCTCTCTCTCTCTCTCTCTCTCTCTCTCTCTCTCTCTCTCTCTCTTTCTCTCTCCTAAGCTAGGTCTAAAAGTTGTAATATAAGTAAGTCATGAAAGCTTTTGTGAAGTTTGGTTTGAGAAATACAACCTTTAGGTGTAGGAATATTGTGAAGGCTTAGGTAGAGTGCGGCAGAGGTTTTAAAAATCCTCCCTGTAATGGAAATAGCAGGGTCTGAGTCTCCTGAGGCAGCAGGAGAACTGTTGAGGTGAGGCAGAGCTGTGCTCCAGGCTGAATGGAGATGGAGATGGGCTGGAACCTAGGCCAGCCTGAGCTCCCAGTGGCAGGGTGCAGCTGGAACCATGGAGCTGCCCTGGGGGTGGGATTTGGCTGTGCAAGCAACCAGTAGAGCAGGTAATGGGACTGGGGTGCTGAATGGAAGCCTCAGCTTGTATTGGCAGGGAGGCAACTTGAGCCCAAGTAGTATGAGGCAGTTGAGAACCCTCAATTCTCAGGACACCAGGGTCTCTAGACTGGCAGGCCTGGAGACAGGAGGCACAGAAGGACTGGGACTATAAAAAAGCCAAAATGAGACAGAGCTAGCAGCTAAAGCTGCATAGTGTCTATTTGTTGGTGGCAAACAAATGCATGGCTACTTTAAGAGATGGCATCTGGTTCATCCTGGTGGTAAGGAGAGCTATTTTGAAGAGGTCTGCAGTGGCTCAGCTACAGTGACAGTGACACCACCATCCCCCAGGGGCAGATTTCCTAGGGGAAGTCTTCTGGCCAGAAAGTGCTGCTGCAGCTGAGAGCAAATTTCAGAGACTCTTGTTTGAATTGGGTTGTTGCATTCAAGGAAACAGCAACAAGTTTTTGGTTATGGGTTTCTTTGTATTTGGAGCTTTTTACTTCAGATTTATCATGATTTGAACAGCTATACAAAGACTTTGAGGCAGCTGGCAAGCCAGGCCCTGATCTTGAGCTTTCAGTGGAATGTTAAGACTGGTATCAGAACTGAGTTTTTGAATTTTTTAGACTTCAGAAATGTCACAGTTTTGATTTAACCTACACATATATTCTCTATTAACTGTTTTCAGTAGGAATGGAACTGTTTGTGGAACTGTTTTGTGTCTGAAGTTTATGAAGTGTAAATAGTTCTATTAAGAGTTTGCTTTTGGATGTAAGTTTGTGAGAGTTGTACTTGTGTATAACAATATTCATGCTCGAATTATGATGTTAACCTGTTAATGTTAGTGAACTGTGGTATGGTGATGCTAAGGAGTCCTCAGATTTGATGCGCTTGCATCAGGAGTTTACTGATTTATTTGGTGCAGTTGTATCAGCAGTTTATTGATTAAAAAAATGACTTGATGCACCTAAAATGGTTGTGGCCATCTATTACCCTTTTAAAAAGGCCATCCAATCTTGATCATCCTCTACTCATTTACTAGGAGGTATGGCAGCCATAGCAGCAAGAGTATTGCTATAATTCTTCCAGCTATTTATTTGTAAGCCCTTAGTGGAAAAGCTGCTTCCGAGTTTCATGGAGTTAGGCTCTCTACCTTCCCCTTCCAGAGGCTGGTAGTCAGAGATAGATAAGATCTTCTTGGAGCTGTCAACCTAAGACAGACCACATGTGGTGGAAAGTGTGTTTCAAGGATGGGTAGGACTGCATGGTTGAAGAAGGAAACTTAAAACAGGCACAGTCCATCTGAGGGTCTGAGGGACCCTTTATATTATAAAGAAGGGGGAATATATAGGGACTCACAGAGGCTCCCTAGTGAGGCCTTACTCAAGGTCAGAGAATCTGACCTTGCTTTACCCAGTGGGGCTGCATAATGGAATGATTTAGCCAGGGGCATGGTTACCAGGTATTTTGAAGAGTCCACACTTGGCTGTATATTGTGCTTTTATCTTGAAAAGGGGAGGTCTTTTGCCTCTCCTCTTTGTAGTGTATAAAAAGTCCATTAGAATAAATCTTGAGGTGGTTGGGTATTGACCCAGGGCTCTGCTGAAGCTATCCTGTGTCTCTTTCTTTCTTGTCTTCTTCACCTATATTTCTATGTAATACTTCCTCATTCCTGTCTCCTCCCCCAAAGAACTCTTCAACAGGTTGTAACATGTTGGAAAGTGATAACTGACTCCCAGAGTTTTCCTCTGACCTCTTTATGTGCTCTGTGGCATGTACACACACAATAAATAAACAAATAAATGAAAATAATTCAATAAAATAAAAATGCAAGTTTCAAGGCACCTGTCAAAGGATGTGATTCACAGGTCAGAGGCTAGTGTTTAGGTTGACATCATCCCTGAGGTTTGATCTGAGCATTCCTAAATGGGATATGGGAACTACTCTAGTAGGTGTAACTGCATCTCTCTTAACTGAGTTTCTTTTCCATTCAGCCATTCTCCTTTCTGCTAATGCTAAGAAGAAAACCTTTCTAGGTATTCTACCTAAGTTGCAAAGTAGTTTTGCTGCCTCAGCTGAGATGGTCAGAATACGTTCTCAAGCCATTAAGACAGGTATGTCTTTGTTGTACAGGATCTGCCTGGTGATAGATTTATCATAAGAAATATCTTAAGAAAGTAGAATTGAAAGGTGAAAAGCAAGGGTGGATGGAGGAGTTGAGAAGGTCTGAGGTAAGAGAAGGAGTGGAGAGAGGGAGTCTTGGTGAGTGAGCCCTTCACTTTCTCTTTCCAGGGCCACATTTAACAAAACAGCAAGGTGAGTGAAGGGTTCTGGGACTATGAGAGTTGGACCTGCTCCCTCATGCTGACAACTAAATAACAAACTCACCTGATGTCTTTCCCAAGGTCTTGAGATCTGATCTTCTGCAAGGGATGGGGATGGAGTATAAAGAAATGTCAGGGATACAGAGGGAGTAAGGTCAAACACTAATTCTTGGGTGGGGTAATGTATTTTCTCTTTCTAGAATGGGAGATAAATTACATCTCTCCAATTGGTGAGTATGTTCCTAGTGGGGTTGTTGTGGAGATTTGGGTGATGCTCAGCCCTAGCTCTGTCTCTGATTCCTGTGGGATGGGAAAGATCATGGAGGGCTGTTGTGGAGAAAGAATAGACTGGGAATGGGGCAGGAGGAGATGGCAGGAGAGAGACTCTCCAATGTGTGTGTCTCAAGAGTAAACCAAGGATGAGGAAAGCTTATGCTTCTCTTTCTAGGAAGGATAGAGGAACCCTTCCATTTAGGTGAGTGGTATTTTTTGTTTGTTTGTTTGTTTTCCAGAGGAATCCTTAGAGTCTAGAGGGAAATGAGAGTCTTGAACTCAAATGAGAACTTTCTTTGGTGCTCAGAAAACTGAGGTCTCCTTTCACATTTTTAGTTAGTTCAACTCACATGGGCAACTCTGTGCACCGATGTTCACTGAGGACTTCCTTGGAAGCAGGCATTACTTCAGCATGGACAATGTGAGATGATTGGATGAAAGTGTCCATGTCTTTGGAGCTTCCACTCTGGCATTCTCTCACACTCAACAGATCACCCATAGGACACTTGGCAGAAACAAAATATCCTCCAGTGCATGCTAGGCTAATTCTTCATAGACAGTGGAGATACTTATTACTAAGTGTAGCTCTTACGTGCCAGGTGCCTGACAACAGACTCATTGACTCCTCACCATGTCCCAATTTATCACACATGGAAACTGATCCTGAAACACTAAAGATTGTCATCTCTGGAGTCTAACAGAACATTTCCTTCCTGACATATACCATACACGAACACATGGTCATTTTTCTCCCACTTGTGATAACCAGTTTTCAGAATTTCCATCTCCACCCCCAGTGCTGTGCTCCCTCCTTCCGAGTTCTGATGCTACCTGCTCTGCAGTTTTTTGTAGCTTCATGGTAGTTGCCTCACTGGGGCTCACGCAGGCTATCAATGGAGAACTTTTAACCACTGGAAATGGTACTGATGGGGAAGGGCTTACCATCCCAGAGATATTTAATTGAAGAATTTCTCTCACTCTCTGATTGGTGTTGCTGTCTATGAGCAGATTTCAATTGCCTACAAAATGAAGTTTTCCGGAAAACAAGGGAACTGTCCATGCTTTCAAAGGATGTTCAAGATGTTGTGTTCTCTAGCCTCCTGCCCATGCTCAGTGACAGGGAGATTCTGTATGACCTGATGAACATGGTGAGAATTCCATAGCTGCCTAGAGATGATCAAACCTGTAAGGGGAAGTTTGAGTGATGGGTGTGCCAAAATACATGAGGGAGGAGGGATGCATGATGCCCAGGAGACTGAGAAAGATGTCAGAGATTGGGTATACTGGCTCCATGGTCAATGATGAGGGCAAGAGAGTGTGGCCCCTGAATTCTGCTAAGAATGCAGCTGGGGGAGGCAGAAACTACACCCCACAGCTGCTTTTAACTCCTCTGGACACAGGCACATCACACAACAACGGTTTTGAGCCAGATGTGGGAAGCTGAAGCTACTTGCAAGAGGGTTGCAGTTCAAGGCCTTTCTGGGCTACATAGTGAGTTCAAAGCTGGCATGGGCAACAACCTGAGACCCTGTCACACACAAGAGAAAAATGAAGGGAATAAGGAGCCAGGCTGCAGCTTCATGGTAGAGGACTTGTTCAGCATATATAAAGCCATCCAGTCCCCAGTACTGGGAATGCTGCTATTAAGAGAACATCTGTCTCCTCTAGCTGGAATTGGATCAGTTGGGGCATATGGATGGCCCAGGTGGTGTGATCCTAGATATGCTGCGACAGGACTCAAGACCCCCATGGATTGACCTAAAGAACCTCATTCTTTATCTTCTTCAGGCCCTAATGGGTAAGAATGATTGGAGGGAAGTGTGGGAGAGTCCTGGTGTTGGTTCTCAGAGGGCTCTTTTAGATCCACCTCCCCAAGGCTCTTGAATTATCATGATCGTTCTCATGTCACCCTGCTCTGTGACATCAGCAAGGCTCAGGATGGTAACAGTCCATGCACTGCGGATGGAGTCTGAGGAGTAGAAAGTGAGCAGTCACTATTCTCCTCACATCCTTGGTAGAAGATGGTTCCTGCCCCAGCCCTTAGATTCTCAGGCTCTGGGTCATGTCCCTTATGATTCTGGAGCCATCTGAAGGGCAGAAGAGCTTTCTAGAGGTTGTGAGCTTGACCTTCAAGTCCAATGGGGCATATTCCTCTGTCCCAGAGTTCTCCTCTCATTGGGTGTCCTAGTTCATATTGAGAAGAAAATATTGAGGCTGTCATTCTGTTTCCTCACACATCCTTTTCTTCAGTGCTGAGTGATACCCAACTCAGTCTGCTGGTCCAGTCTGTGGAGAAGAGGCTCCTCTTCCAGCAACGAGAGCTGGTAAGAAACCCCAAAGCCTGGCAATCCAGGAAGGGGGAGAGAGGGAAGCAGGAAGAGGAAGAACAATCTAGAAGAAAGAAATATAGTTTCCACAAGGAGAGGAGTTAGGAATCTCCCTGGTTACTTTCTTCCTCTGGGGAGCAGGCATGTTGGGTTTGATCCTGTCAGGAGAGTCTCTGTATTTATGGCAGCCCCAGAAGCTAGTCCTACTAGGTCTAAATTAGGCACCTAAGAAGGCATCTCTGTAGGAACTAAGGGGATGAATGTCAGTTACACCATTCTTTGTTTGTAGTTATCATTTGCAAATTGCCTTTTCTCTCCCCATGTATTTATCTGTAAATACAAAAGTGTGTCCAGCCATGTACACACACACACACACACACACAAACAAGCTGAGGTACCAATGCACAGTGATTCAGGTCTTGCTTAGTTCATTATCCTGTGTGGGTTGTCACTTCTAGGACAGGTTTTTCACCCTGGTGTCAGAGCCTGGTCTGCTCAATCTGAGAGTTTTTTTTTCTAGGTAAAGAGCATCCTGCAGCCAAACTTCAAGTATCCCTGGAACATCCCCTTCACTCTCCAGCCACAGCTTCTTGCCCCACTCCAGGGTGAGGGCTTGGCCATTACTTACGAATTGCTGAAGGAGTGTGGTCTGAAGATGGAGCTGAATAATCCCAGGTCAACTTGGGATCTGGAAGCCAAGATGCCTCTGTCTGCCCTTTATGGGAGCTTGTCATTATTGCAGCAACTTGTAGAAGCCTAAATCTTCCTCAAGGTCTGGCCCCAGCTCAGTCCATGCTGAGTCCTGGAGACATTAGAGATGTGGCACCATGGCACACACAAGAGTGGTGTTTTCTGTGCCTGTTCTAGGGTGGTGGGAATAAGGATGCTGAGGGTTTTTCTTTTGATTTTACTATTCATTCACCATTTTATAAATAATATGTTTTGATCGTATTCGCCTCCTCCCATTTTCCTTTTTTTCTAATCCATCTCACCATGCCGCTTTTCCACAACTTCTCATTCAACTTTTTTCTTTTTTTTGGATGCTCTGTTGCATTGAATTAGGATTGTTTGCATGAGTGTGGGATTATTAACTTTAGTAAGGGTGACTTTCCATAGGCTACACTGCTGGGAAATGTGATTCTTCTACCCACAGTAGCATTAACTGCCAACATTGTCTTAGGGTGGAGTTACCTTATAGGATGCTCCTCTATCCATGATGGAATGTTGGTGAGCCTGTGCTCTCTTGGTCTTGTTCAGGTAGCCATTGATATTGTGAGTTTAGGGGTGTAATAGCCATGTCCACGAATAAGGATGCTGGTATCTGTCAGAACTCCTCAAATAGTTGGCTAAAGATTTAAACATTTTCCTTTATATAAAATAAAATAAATGTTACTTTTACTTTTTTGTGTGCATTTTCAATTGCTTTTGGGTAAAAGGTGCTGGTGTCAGTAACTTTGGAATGAGTCAGAAATAAATTGGGGATATTTTTAGGCAGGTAGTTAATAGTGTGATTACTTAATACTTTTTGCAAGCATCCTTACTCATTTTATTTTCTTCCAGCTTCTGTATTTTTCTCTCATCCCCTTTCTAATTAGTCCCCTCCCCATTTTCTCCATTTCCTCTATGGGATCCCTTGTACCCTCATATTCCTCTCTCTATTGCCTTCTGCTGCCCTACAATCAGGAGTTATCTGAGGCCGTCTCAATGAGCATTGCCAGATCAGATTGGCCTGTGACCATTTCAGTGAGAAATTCTCTTGTCTGATGATTGATATGGAAGGACCCAGCCCATTGTGGGAGGCACCATCCTTAAGCAGATGGACTTGGACTGAACAGGGAATGTAGTTGAGCAAGGGGGAGTGAGCAAACCAATACACAGCAAGAACTCTTGCATTCAAGTTCTTGCCTTGAATGCCTCCCTGACTTCCCTCAAAGATAGACTGCGACCTGGGAGTGTCAGATGAAAGAAATCCTTTTCTCCTCAGGTTGCTTTTGGTCTTGGTGTTTATCACAGCAGCAGAAAGCTAACTAGGACACTTCCATTACCTTCAGTACCCGAAAGCTAGCAACAGTAGAGACCCCAAACCCTTCTTTTTAAAATTATATTTAATGTTTATGAGAATTTCATATTTAAGTACTGTATTTGCATCACCTATAATCCCTCACCCAGCTGGAACTCCTCCGTGTTCAGCACTCCCTGTAAAATTCATGAACTCATCTTTAATTATTGTTGCACACATATTTATAAATGAATACAGTCTGCTGAGTCCATTTTGTGTTACCTGTGTGTGCATATGCTTAGGGATGACCACTTGGGATTGGATAACTATCAGGAGTTTGTCCCTGTAGAAGACTGATTCTCCTCTCAGCAGCCATTAATTGCCTATAGTTTTCCATGTGTGGTTAGGGCCAAGTGAGACTTTCTCTATCCACACTGCAATGCCAACTTATGTTGTCAGTGTGTAGGTGTTGTTTAGGTGACTCTAATTTTGAGATTTTATGAGTACAGCTTTCTTCTCATATCTTGAAGACAGAATCTCACAGCAGACTTCCTGATCCTCTGGCTCTTACAATCTTTCCATTCCATCTTCTACAATGTTCCCTGAGCCTTTGGTTTGGGGCTAGTTTTAAAGATGCATCAACTGTGAGTGGATATCCCATGGTCAATATTTTCTGCATTTTGACCAGTTGTAGATTTCTGTAATTGTCTCTGTCTTAGTCACTATTCTACTGCTGTGACGATTACTATGATCAAGGAAATTGTTATAATAGAGAGCATTTAATTGGGGCTTGCCTCCAGTTTCAGACAGTTAGTACATTATCATCATGCCAGGAAGCATGGTGACATGCAGGCAGGCATGATACTAGAGAAATAGCTGAGAGAATTTTACATTGGAATCCAGAGGCAGCAGACAAAGAAAGAACTGGACACTGGGCTTGGTGTAGGCTTTTGAAACTTCAAAACCCACCCCCAGCTACACACCTCTTCCAAAATAATACACCTACCCAACATGACACAGTCCTGATCTTTCCCAGTTTATCTACTGGGGACTAAGATTGTGAATCTATGAGCCCATAGGGAATATGCTCATTCAAAACACCACAGTCTGTGCTGAAGAAAGAAGCTTCTTTGAGGAGGAACAAGAGCTACAGTCAATTGTGAGTGAAAGGATAATTATTTACAATGTGGTTAGAAATCAAATGGTCTAGGAAAGTAACAGTGGTAGGTTTTCTTTCAGGTCTATAGCCTCATCAGCCATGGGTAGTTGTCTAGGTTTATAGTGCCAGGCCTGAATTCCCTACTATTGAGCAGGCCTTAAGTCCAGTGGAAGGTTGTTAGTTGTCCTGAAGATAGAAATGTCACTACTGTACCCTTGCGCATATTTTGCCACGATGGTCTTCACTTGAGGTTGTAGACTTTTCAGCAGGGCAGGACTAATGGTGTTTCCTTCCTTGGTGGTTTGCACAACACCTTCACATACTATGAAAGAAAGTCCTCCAGATCATAGCTTCCAGGTCAGTCCAGCTCAGTTCCTCCAAGTCCTGTGTCTGAGTGTGTGGTGTCTTCAACAACAACATCTTATCTTCAAGTTCTGAGGTGGCAAGCAAGGGAGAATCTAAGCCCAATTTCAGTTGGAAGCAGCCAGATTGCTTGGATGTCCCCCTCCCAAGTGGTCTTAGAGTATCAGTGTTTGAGATGATAATGTTAGGTAACTAGGTATTAACAGGCTTGGAGGCCATTGAGAAAGGACCCCTTCCTCATAGATTTTGCTTACTTTCTCTGACACCATGGGCTTTCCTGTTCATTTTCCTTCTGCCATATGGCTGCTTGCTTGCTTCTATTAATGAATGTGCCTGCTTTCTCAGGCCCTAACTTCAAAGGCATGGCTCTCCACCCTTTTACACTGTCTAACCTGTCTTCTATCCCAGATAGAACTCTTTAATTGAGGACATCACCCAAAGGACATGCTGTCAGTTTTCTTCTCCAAAATTTCTGATAGCAGAAACTGTCCTAAGATCTCCTGATGTGGATACTCTCTTGACCCAGCAAGATAAAACTGTGAAAGAAACAAATGAGCCCCCTTCTCCAGCTATCTGAATTGTAACAATTCTCACTAAATTCACAAGGATTCCTTTGCCCAGTCGGGCAAGGATAGCTGCTTGACTACAGAGTTGAAGAGGGGTCTGATAATTGAGAGATCTGTTCACACATTTTTAACCACCGCTGTTACTTCTGGTCTTGCTACTCCATGGTGAGGAAGCAGCCCAGCCCTACCCCAGTCCCTGACCATCCAATGGTTCTTCATCCATGTCATTTATGTGCCCTCCATCTTTGGAATGTTGATGACTCTTATCTTCTGTTCTATTTCCCTTTCCTTTGGTCTTTACCTATTTGTCCTGGGTTCAACAACAGGACAGTGAGTTCTATGAAAGTGGGAAGTAAAGCCCTCTCCTTTCTTATGAGAGTGATGTGGATTTCAGCTACAGTTAAACAGAAACAGGTGTGAATTTCACTGAGTCCTGTTAATCCCACAATATTGCATCTACTACTGGATGTCTGTTTTCTTTTTTAGATTTATGTTGTTTTAGAAAGTGGATTATCACAGCCAAGCACCACGCCAAGCTCCAGGAATCCAGTCGAAGAGAGAGAAGAGGGATTCTATGAGCAAGGGGTATCAAGATCATGATAGGGAAAAGCACAGAGACAACAGAACCAAGCTAGTGGGAACTATGGACTATGGACCAATAGCTGAGGAGCCTGTACGGGATTGGATTAGGCTGTCTGCATAGGAGAAAGACAGTTATGTAGCTTGTTCTGCTTAAGCGGCCCCCTGGCAGTAGGATCGGGATCCATCCCTGGTGTATGAGGGGGCTTCTTGGAGCCCAGTGCTTATGGTGCAACACCTTACACAACCTTGGTTCAGGGGAAGGGGCTTGGACCTGCCTCAACTGACTCTGCTGACTCCCATGGGAGGCCTTGCCTTGGAGGTGGGAATGGGGGTAGCTTTGAGGGGAGACAATACTGGAGGGTATAAGGAGGTAGGTGAGTGGTATCTGTGGTTGTTATGTAAAATGAATAGAAAATTTCTTAACAATAAAAAACCTTACAAAAATAAAGTGGATTATAAGGGTATAGTATTTACAAAAACTTAACTTCATAGTGTTCCCCATTTAGGTCCCCACAGTTCTTTAGTGTGTGTGGAATTATGTGAGGGTGCGTGTGTATTTGAGACAGGGTGTCATTATGTAATCCTGGCTGGTCTGGAACTCATCATGTAGACCACACTGGCCTTAAACTCATAGAATTAATTATTTCTGCCTCCAAGTGCTAGGATTAAAGGTGTGTGTCAATACACCTAGCAAGTTCTTTAGTATTTTGAATGATTCCCTAATCAATATCCATACCAAAATATTTGTTATTTTTGGATTATTTTCTTTTTTAAAAAAAGATTTATTTATTGTGTATAGAGTGTTATGTCTGTATGTATCCCCTCAAGCCAGAGAGGGCACCAGATCTCATTACAGATGGTTGTGAGCCACCATGTGGTTGCTAGGAATTGAACTCAGGACCTCTGGAACAGCAGCCAGTGCTTTTAATTTCTGAGCCATCTCTCAAGCCCTGGATTATTTTCTTAAGGTGTGTTTGTCTATGAGGAATTAAAAGTTCAAGAATATCAACTTTTTAGGTGATTTTAGTACATACTACTACTAATTTAGAAGCATTTTAAATATCTGTATGAGAATCATTATCATTTCATCACTGATGGTACTAAAAAGTATTTATATAAAAAAGCTTTCCTTAATCACAGTGAAACTAGAATCTCAAAATTATTTTCTATGATTTCTAGTGGGCTTCACGATTTTAAGATGTAAACTTGATTTTGTTTTTCTCTAGGGAATTAATTATTTTATTCCTTAACTCATTTGTAAAGTTAAGATCTGGACTTGATCTTAGGAAAATAACCTTTCTTTTGTGAAGTTGCTTTGTGTCAGGCATTTGGTCATAGCAATGAGTGAGGTAACTAACACAGTGGCTGTGCATCCGGACTCTTCCTGTCTTGCGGCCACGTGTTACACCCAGCTCATGTATCATAAGATGACTGAGCAGTTCTGACCTCATTTCCTGACAGTCTTGAGCCTGACTTGCTCAGCTGGTTTGCTTTGTGAAGAGAGAGAGAGGTACACTGTTTCCTAAGAATCCTCCCTTCTCTGAGCCAATCCCCCCTTCTGAGTTTGCACAGATTGTACTTGAATCAGAAGGTCCAAGGACTGATAGAAGCAGCATTCAATTGCACTTTCTCTAGAAGAGGAAAACCAGCTTCAACCTGGTAAGTGCTGATGGGGATGAAGGAGTGAGTAAGGAGAGAAGGTTGCGTGGTCATCAGTCATTCAGGTTGGTTTTGAAATGGGTTTGTTTCTATGTAATGTGACCTGCGGGGGAAGCAAGAATTCCTTCCCTAAGTTCTCCCTAAAAGAATTAGTGGGGAGCTCACAAAAATGTGTAAGGGTAAAGGCTTGGTCTCTGAACCATCTTTGTTCAGGTTTGGTGTTGGAGACATAATTGAAAATGGTAACATGAGGAATTTTGCATGATCAGTGACAATTCTGGTGTTATTATAGTCATATCATCCTAAACTCAGTTCCTTGTCATTGGGAATCTTGTTTGTTGCTGTAAAGAAAGTGATGTAACACTTGTTGACATATGCAAGTTCAAGAGTATCTACAGCCAAGGTTTCGATTTCCACCCACACATTTATGTCTGAAACATTTTATCTCCATAACAGTTTCTACTGTCCAGTGCTGGTTTGTTTGATTGTCTGTTTCAATCTTTCCCAAGCTCTCAAAATCAAGGTGCCTAGGTATGAATTTATTTTCTTTCTCTTGGAAATGGCACTCAGGGAAACGAAACGGCACCACCTCCATCATGTTGTCCAATCTAGAAATTTCAAAGCCACCTGCACTCCTCTGTCTTTCTCATGACCTACATAGAACCTGTTATTATTATTTTTGATTCTCTGGCAATCTTGAGTCATTATCCATTTGTGAGCTTCGAATATCTCTTATGTGAACTTTGCTGTGAACAGCTTCAGAAGTTCTTTGCTGTTGGGATTTTTATAGTTAGAAATTTTTTCCATGTCACAAATATACTTGTTCATTCTTTGCCTTAATTATGTTCTCTTTTGCTCATTTGTGGTACAGTTGGCCTTACAGTTTCATGGATCCTGCAGCTTTGAAATTAACTGACCATTGACTGATTATATTCAGAAAAGGGCTTAGGGAGGTGCTCAGCAGGTACAGCACTTGCCAAGTAAGTGTGAGGGTCAGACTTCTAATCCCCAGAAACCATGTAAAGCCCAGTGGGCAAGGTGCCCCACCTGTAACCTCAGCATACAGGAGGTATAGATAGGAGATCTCTGAGACTAGCTGAATGGGGAGCTCCAGGGTCAACAAGAGACTTTGTCTCGATATAGAAGAAGGAGAGTGATTGACAGAGTTACTCAATGACAACCGCAGGCCTTCATATGCGCATGTGTTTGTAATCCATGCAAATGTGAGCCTCTATACATCCAAGCATGCATACATACATACATGTACAAACACCACATAGATACACATGCATATGTCAAAAGGAAAATATTTAGGGGCTGGAGAATCAGCTCAGCAGTTAAGAGCATTTGATGCTCTTCCAAAGAACCCCAGTTCAGTTCCCAGCACCCACAATGGATGGCTCACAATCACCTGTAACTCAAGTTCCAGAGGATCTGGTTCCCTCCTATAGCCTCTATGGGCACCCATATGTGGCACATACACAGACACATATTAAATAAAAATGAAAACTAAGTATTTTAAAAAGAAAATATTCAGAAGCTTTGCATCTCAGTAGAACATATTCAGACTCTGTTTTGCATGTGCGGGTATTCTGCAACAACTATGTATGTGGTTTGTTTACTGCCATGTTTTGAATGTGAAATATCTCCTCTCCTCAGGTTATGTTGAATGTATGGGCTCCTGAGTCCTGTGACACACCAAAATTGGGGGCATAGCTAAAGGAAATATGACACTGGGGACATGAACTTGGGACTACAAGTCCCTTCCTTGTATGGCTCTCTGCTTCTTGCTTGCTAAGAAGTCATTGTCTCCCCCATGTTTTCCTGTCACCATGATGTTCAGTCAGAATTCACAGGGCTAAAGCAACTGGGAACTGAGCCTTCTGGAACCCTGTGTCAAAATAAATCTCTCCTCCATTAAGAACTCAGCTATTGTTTTACTGCAGCTTAAAACTGTTACTGATAGAGTATCATTTTAAGTGTTCTAGAAACAATTTAAATGATGCAGGAGGAATGCGTGATCATATGCAAAGACACTTGAACGTCTGTAGATTTTGATTATCAGCCTAGAAATTCCCAGCTATGTAGAGTTATGACTGTATGCATGGACAATATCTTATATAGTAGTTAATATATTGTGGTGTAAGGCATAACATGAGCTGTGTCTCAATAGGTTTTAAAATATAGAAAAAATGTATAGGTCCAAACCTTGCTAGCAGACCTGCAGTTTCTTCATTTTGTGCAAATGAAACATTAAGCAGGTTGACTAGCAATGGTCCCTTCCTCTCTCCTCCAGTAGAGGGCATCCTTGCACTCTCTGGGTCTTGGAGAATTTGAGATAATTCATATAAACAGATCCATGGGTGTTTACTCTTGAATGACATATACTTCAGCATCCTTAAGATTTATCAAATTATTGCATTTTGTAAACTTTCTTTTAAGGCTGATAATATTTCACAGTATGATGTCACATTTTCCTCATCCTGTTGATGGATATTTAGAGTGTTTCTATATTTTGGTCTTTGTGACTAGCACTACAATGAACATGAGTGTGTTATTGTGTAGTTTTCAGTTCTATTTTTTTGTTTTTCAAGACAGGGTTTCTTTGTGTAGCTCTGGCTGACCTGGAACTTGCTCTGTAGACCAGGCTGGTCTCCAACTTATAGAGATCCACCTGTTTCTGCTTCCTGAGTGCTGGGATTTAAGATGTGCACCACCACTGCCTAGCTAATCTTTTTTTTTCCAATACTATTAAGTTTTTCAGAAATCTTGTCTATTTCTTTCGAGGAGATAACATTTTACATTCCCACAGTGTAAAGGGTTCTAATTTTTTTAAACATTAACACTGGTAGTTATTGCCTTTACACTTTTTGTTAATAGCATTTTGACAGATATAATATGTCATTGTGATTTTGGTTAACATTCAAATGATAAGTGTTGACATTGTGTTTTCATTGTCTTATTGGTTATCTATATATTTTTTTGGTGGTACTGGGTCTTGAACTCAGGTCCTTATGCATGCCAGGGAAGGACTCTAATCCACTCTGCAAGGAACTGATTGCATTTCTTATTTAGAGAAATGCCTATCCAAGTCATTAGCACACTTATTTCTTTTGTTATTTATTGTTATTTTAAATTAGCATGAAATAATGGGTTTCATTATGGCATCCTTGCACAGTGTATGTTTTGTTCATGTTCACTCTATTACTTTTTCTAGTTCTCTTGACCCATCTCCATAACCTCTCTCTCCCTGAAATTATCTTTTTATGATTTTTATATTTTATGTGTATATATGTATATATACATACATGTATATACACATATGTATTTATGTATACATATATATATATATAAAATGTAGTATGTGTGTATGAGAGATGCGTGCAATATCTGTATATCTATGAATAGTGTACTTCATGTTGCATGATGGTCTTGAGCTCCATTTAGTACATGGTATAATTTCATAATTCATGGCTGAATAAAACTTAACCAAGCAGGTATACCACATTTTTCTCCATTCATCTTTTAAAAATTATTTATTTTTATGTGTGTGGCAATTTGCGTGCATATATGTATACCTGGTACTTGAGGAGGTCAGAAAAGGTCATAGGATCCCAAAGAACTGGAGTTACAGATGGTTGTGAGGCACCATATAAATGCTGGGAATTGAACCTGGGCCCTCTGGAAGAACAGACAGTGCTGTTAACCTCTGAGCCATCCTTCCAGCCTCTGCCTCCATTCACCTTTTGATGGACATTTAGGCCGAGTCTATGTTTTGCCTATTTGGAATAGTTCAAGGATAACTTGGAAGTGTATATCTCTGCTGTGTGCTGACTTGGGGGCTCTCTCACTTTGTTGTTTATGAAAAATATCAGGAATCACTGCGAGTCAACTACACTCTTTGTCTTTTCAACTAAACTTTGCACTTCCTTCTGTCTGATACTAGCAACATGCCCCACTCATTTGACTGGGTTTGCAAGGATGTGGTCAAAAAGCTTCAAGGAAAAGATCTGAAGCCTGTCAAACGTCTGTCAGATGCAATGAAATTCCACCAGTTTGAGATATTGCAGAAGAATCCTCAGTCACTGTTTTGGAAATCTGAGGATACTCCAGTTGGATATTCCCTTCTGCAGATCTTAGAGCCAAATTGTCCAGTCCCAGGTATGGTCAGTCAAGGGGCAGAGAAGTATAAAACTCAGTATTTTCAGGGGTGCAGTTTCCCAAGAACCTATGAGGTACGCAGACAAGGTAGCTAATGAGCAATCCTGCTTAAAGGCAAAGGACAAGGAAGGTCCTTTAGGAATCCACTCATTTTCTGGGCCCTTCCTGGCATTTGGTCATGTAATGCTTCTAAGAGCCTCTTTAGATGGAGATATGATACCCATGTTACAAAAAGTAATTGAGGTTCCTAAAACAACTTGTTCAAAGTCACACAGTTCAAACTGGTAGAACTAGGATCCAGACTGATGTCAGTCTGTCTGCTGGTCCTAGGTATTCTTTTTCAGCCATCTTCTCCTTGGCTGAAATCTGTTCTTGAAAAGATGATCTCAGGGGATGCCTAGACACTGCACACATGATGCTATTCTTTTTTAGGATTAAGACTATGTTTGCGCGCCGGGCGGTGGTGGCGCACGCCTTTAATCCCAGCACTCGGGAGGCAGAGCCAGGCGGATCTCTGTGAGTTCGAGGCCAGCCTGGGTTACCAAGTGAGTTCCAGGAAAGGCGCAAAGCTACACAGAGAAACCCTGTCTCGAAAAACCAAAAAAAAAAAAAAAAAAAAAAAAAAAACCCAAAAAAAACCAAACTATATTTGCATTGCTTCTGGAATTTGCCCTCTGTAGTAATTTATATTTCAGATATCAATTATTATTATATATTATACATATAATTATTAGGTAGCTTCTTGACTAAGGTTTAATTGAGGAGGGGAACTGACCTTGAATTTCCCATTCTCCAGAGCAGCTTTTCCACAGTGAATTCTTGGCTAAACTTCTGTTTCCTATTCTCTTCAGAGCCTGAAGTGTCAGCTCCCATCCCCCTGAAACACACTGTATCCCGGAAACTAAAGGCTAACGCAGGTGTCAACGCCATTGCAGAAGGAAGTGCGTCAACCGGGTTTGTTCAGTCCTGTGGATACAGCATCGAGGTCCGGTGTACTAGCATCCCAGATTCAAAACTGGAAAGTCTTCAAAACAGGTGAAAGGATGGGTCAGCAATGTTTCAGGATGTGTTGCTATAGGCAAAGGGGCATCAAACAGGTTTAATGACAACTCATATTATTCTACTTTTTTTTTATAAGTCACTGAAATAATGGCTTAGTATTCCCTAATAATACTCATTAATACAGAATTACTTTTACTGTTGTATTAATGTGATGGAGACAGAAAAACAAGACACACAGACAAAGGTTCTGATGTGGTAGAAGTTTCTGTTCATTGTACAGAGGATGGGCATGTAGTGAGGAAAGAATCATAGAAGTAAACAGGTAGAATATTATTGGTGAAATTATTAAGGCCACTGCACATAGTTAAAAGGGAGGTTTATTTAGTGGCGTAACTTACAAATGAAGGGATAGGTAGGTCGCAGGGTCTGGGGAAGGTGTGTCACAGTCTGGCTGTGTTCTCTGGAGAACTCTGCTCGGTCAACCTCCACCATCCAGGATCCAGGAACAGAGAGAGTGTGGCGTATCTGGATCTCGGGTCTTCAGGGCCCTCTCTTGGCCCCGCCTTGTAGGCATGATAGTAACTGGAGCCTCAATGGGGGTTGGAACTTCCAGATCAAAGCTGGAATAGCTACCCAATACAAATATTGATTAAAATCTGACGAAAACTGTAACAATCACTTTAATACCCCAGCACTTTGGGACCTAGTTGACCTCTACCACTTCTCTTTTTTTTTAACTTTATATTTTTATTTCATTTTTACAATGAGCCACTATAACATTATCATGTCCAAAACACAGGTGGAGAAATAGTGATTGAGGGAAGTGAAGTAATTTATCCATCACACAGCCAGGGAGGAACAGAACCACTATTTAAACTCATCTGAGTATCATGCAAAGGCAAACACTGCTAGCCACTGAGCTGTCTGCTTTATGTCATATAAGCATAGGTACAAATTCCGTTGTTTGTATTTAACCACTACACTGAGACAGCTGATGTTATAAGAGAAAGTTTCCAGTTCACCAAAATGTCAGACTTTCCATCTGTAGAGTAAGGTAGAGCCAAATGACATTGTAAACCAAGCATCCTGTATAGTCTATGATGCGAACAGTGTCAAAAGATGCTACATACCATAATTGCTACTCAAATATTGCTAAGTTCTTTTCTCTAGAAATTTCCTGAAATTCTATACTTCATATGTAATTGTTTTCAAAGGGCTAAGGTAACACAGTGGGGGATTTATATCAGGAGATAACACAAATATGGATTGAGGAGTTATTTTCAGAGACTTTCAAAAGAGAGGTAACTTTTGGAAATAGAAGGGAACTCATGTTCATACAATCCATTACAATGATTTTCTACCACATCTCTTTTGAGGTATAATTTAGAAGTAGAAATGCACGCTTCATGTGCAGCATTTTGGTGTCAGATATGCATATAAGTATAAGTCAGTAATGTATTATCTCTCCATCTGGTAACCATTATTTCAAATATTTCTTTATTACATTTATTTTCTCTCTCTCTCCTCTCTCTCTCTCTCTCTCTCTCTCTCTCTCTCTCCTCTCTCTGTCTCTCTCTCTCTCTCTCTCTCTCTCTCTCTCTCTCTCTCTCTCTCTCTCTGTGTGTGTGTGTGTGTGTGTGTGTGTGTGTGTGCATATGTATGCACCCTCATGCCATGGCTCAAATGTGGAAGTCAGAGGACAACTGCAGGAGTCTGATCTCTCCCTTTGCTGTGTGTGTCTGGGAATCAAGCTTAGGTCCGCAACCACCTCTACATGCTGAGCCATCCTGCCAGCTCAGGAACTGTCATTGTTATGACAAGAACATTTACTGTCTACTGTCTTAGCAGAGTTCAAGCACAGGTAGCATGTAGTCAACTATAACCACGTTGGGCTGTAATGTGGCTCCTGGATCTGATTCATGTCCTCATGCTTGCCTGGCCAGCACTTTATAGACTGAGCCACATTCCCAGCCCTAAGCTGACTCAATCTCTTTAGTTCTTAAAGGCTGGCTCACATTTTCAGTTTGGGATTTTTTTTCTCTTTCTCAAGATTTGGTCTCTGTGTCTCTGAAAATAGCCATTTGGATTTTTTCATTCTCATTTTACACCTTCAGGAAGCTGCTGGATCGGGAGCCATCATTTGTTAAGGATTGCAGGATGGGAATAAAGGACCTGTATGTGGTGACAGAGGCCTTTGAAGTGACCAAGGATGCTGTTCTGGAAGACAGTAGCAGTGTAGACCTTTCAGGAAAAGTGGGCATCCCCCACCAGATTGTCAAGGTATGGGACAGGGAAGTGAAGAAAACATCCATTGCAGCCAGTTCACTCTTGCTTCTCAAGGGCTTCTAAGGACCAGTTTCTCGGGGTCAGAGGGTGGGGTCATTATTCTCCTCTACTCGTATGTAATATATTGCTAAATCCTGATCTTAAATTGCATTCTTTTTTTAACATGATTTTTTTGATTCTTTCAGAATTTCACATAATGCACCCAAATCACACTCATTTCCCTGTATCTCCAAATACCCTTCATCCTTATAGCATCCCCCCAAAAGAAAACTTAAAAAGAAATAATAAGGATAAGAAAATAAAATATGAAAAACACAAATAAAAATATAAATTAAACCAAACAAAAAACAAAAGAAATTATAAAAATAAAAAATAAAAAACACAAATAAGAATATTAATTAAACAAACAAAACCAAAACCAAACAAAAATGCAAACAAGTGAAACAAAACAACAAAAACCACTTTGCTCTTCCATCTTTTCCACTTCTCCATCACCTCTTCATCTATCTTGGTGGCATCGGGAGCTGTGGTATATCATACAGCATATTCCAAAGAGCTTTACATGCAAATGTTCATTGTGTAGTGTATTGCTGGTCAGGTTCAAGGCCTCTGGCTTCTGGTACAGCATCAATACTGGCCCCTCACTGAAATTCCTGTCAGATATCCTGCAATCGCCTGGAGTCATGAAGCTCCTGTGGCTATAGTTCCAAAGGACCAGTCCCTTCATGAGCTCCAGTAGGTCACAGATGAGGTAGATGTTGAGGAGTGCCAATTCAGCCCTGGATGTGGGCCTGGGTGGTAGCTGAGTTAGTCAATAAGGGCTGTTGGGACCACACTCTTCAGATGATTGGTGAAGCCAGTTCTCCCACACCCATGGTGAGGGGTGAAACCAGCTTTCCCAAATTTGGGTGTGGGGAGCAGCACTCCCATGATGGGCCAGGTCAGTGGGGGGCAGGGTCAGCTCTCTGGTGAGGGGGAGCTGGCTCTCCCTGGGCCAGTGAAGGGCAGGGTTAGTCATTGAGCTCAGTTACTTATGTCCTCTAATGTCCTCATTTATAATGCTTTAATACATAGGATTAGCAAATATTGATACATTCCAAAATAGACATAATTGCTTGGTACTATGTTTTGTTTTGAGTAAATGATAGTTTGCTGCAGAAATAGAAATGTGAGGATTCTGTATTATTTGCACACCAATTTTCATGGCTGGAAAAACAAAGGAATACCTCAATTAAACTGCTACTGTTAATCTACATTCTATGATCATTTGATAACAAATATTTTTTGAGATAAGGTCTTATATAGCCTAGACTGTCTTCAAACTGGCTATGGAGCTGAGGCTGAACCTGAACTCCTGGTCTTCCAGTATCTATTTCTTTCTTTCTTTCTTTCTTTCTTTCTTTCTTTCTTTCTTTCTTTCTTTCTTTCTTTCTTTCTTTCCTTCCTTCCTTCCTTCCTTCCTTCCTTCCTTCTTTCTTTCTTTCTTTCTTTCTTTCTTTCTTTCTTTCCTTTCTTCTTCTTCTTCTTCTTCTTCTTCTTCTTCTTCTTCTTCTTCTTCTTCTTTTCTTCTTCTTCTTTTTCTGAGATAGAGTTTCTCTGTGGAATAGTCCTGACTGTCCTGGAACTCACTCTGTAGACCAGGCTGGCCTCGAACTCACAGAGATCCACCTGGCTCTGCCTCTTGAGTGCTGGGATTAAAGGTGTGCTTGAATTAAAGGTGTGCTGGGATTAAATACCACCGCCTGGCGGTTTCCACTTTCCAAATGATATGGGATTACAGGTACATCCACTATGCCTGACTTTGATAAGAAGTGCTTGAAGGGGCAAGATTTAAATACATTTAAGCACATGCAATTTACACAATCTACTCACCTCAAACAAATATATTTAAAACTTAGCATAAAATTAATTTATTAGATTAAATATGGAATATTATCTATCTTCTCCTTTCTGTATCCCTGAAGTAGTTCAATTAAATTTATTTTTGATAATTTCATAGATGTATATCATTCATTCTGATTACTCTTGCCCTGGTCTCTCTTACCTTCCTGCCACACTCAGCAACCCACCCTCCTCTTTTCAGTTCCCTTTCTCCCATTCAAGACTTTTGTTTTGTTCTATGACCCACTGAGTTTGAGAACTCTGTGTGAGCACGGTTGTACACTGTGCACTGGAGCATAAGAACTCCATTGACTCCAGCTCCTGGCACCTAAAGACCACAGCAGAACCATGGAGGCCTTCCACAGACTTCTGAGTATCTGCAGTGAGTCCCTGCTAACTCTCTGGAAGGTTTGCTCCTGTGTTCAGAAGCTGCACCCAGCTCTAGCTGAGATAGGACCACTTGTGCTACACAGTTTCACATCAACACCAAGTGGTCCCAAGACTGAATCTTAAGCATCATTCAGGTGGTCCAAAAACTGACAGTTGGGTTAATAGCAAATAGGCAAAAATGTCAATACAACAAACAAATATGTATATTGACAGATAGCTATATTAAAAACACTACCAGCAACCTAACTCCAGTTGCCTAGGACCAATTGCAAAAACATAAACAACACACACACACACACACACACACACACACACACACACACACACAAACCCCCCCAAAAACCCACAAAATAAAACGAAATAACCCCCTCTCCAAAAAAATCCACCCTCCCAAAATCCAAAATCCTAATAATGCGTCTCCTTGAAAAACTTGTACTCCTTCAGTAATATTTCCAGGAGAAAAGCAACTTTAGATGACACAATGATTTTAAACATCAATTATGAATATGTTCAAGTGCCTCAAAAAGATATGAATAAATGCCAGGATGAAGACTAAAAAAAAAAAAAAAAAACAACTAGTTGATTGAAATAAGGAATTTGATAAAGAGAATTTTAAAAGAAAACCCAAATTGAAATAAACTTGAAATGAAAAAAATTCAGGAAGTTAAAAGGCTTAGTGGAAAGTCTCAGCAACAGAATGGATCAAGTGAAAGAGCTTGAAGTCAAGGAAGAGGAATTTGATCAATCACAGCTGATGACAGACCCCATAAACATAATGTCTTAGTTAGGACTTCTATTACTGCTACAAAACACCATGACCAAAAAGCAAGTTAGAGATGAAGTGTTTATTTGGCTTACATTTCAGCATTGCTGTTCATCACTGACGGAAGTCAGGACAGGAACCCAAACAGGACAGGATACTAGAGGCAGGAGCTGATGCAGAGGCCATCGAGGGGAGCTACTTACTGACTTGCTTCTCATGGCTTGCTCAGCCCACCTTCTTATAGAACCCAGGATCAGCAGCCCTGGGATGGCATCGCCCACTACTGGCTGGGCCCTCCCTCATTGATCACTAAGTGAGAAAATGCCTTACAGTCGGATCTCCAGGAGACATTTTCTCAGCTGAGGCTCCTTCCTCTGATGACTCTAACTTGTGTCCCAGCATAAATAACATGCAGCAACTCTGGGACACTATAAAAAATCAAATCTATAAATCATAGGTATAAAAGAAGGAGAAGAAACCCAGGACAAAGGCACAGAAGATATTTTTGACAAAATCATGGAAGAAAATGTCCCAAATCTAAGGAAAGAGATGCCCATTGAGATGCAAGAGGCATGTAGAATACTAACCAGATAGAATGAGAAAAGAAGCTTTCCACATCATGTAAAAGTTGAAACACTAAATGTCCAGAACAAAGGAAATATAGAAAACTGTAAGAAAGACCAGTCGCGTATTAAATATTGCTTAACATTTGAAAATTTCATGAATATATACATATATATATACATATTTGTATTTATAATGTATTCTGGTCAAACCCACACACCTCATTAACTCAATTCCAACTCCTCCCTTATCCCATCCCCATCACTCTTCCCTCCTAACTTCCTGTGCTCTGTATGTATTTTAATTTTTATTAAACCCATGGAGTCCCCTTAGTGCTGCCAGAACATGCTTGAGTGTTCATCAAAATAATATTCTGCAAGTCCTAAAAGAATACAGTCAGCCTGGACAACTATACCCAGCAAAACTGTCAGCTATAGTCAAAGGACAAATAAAACCTTGCCATAATAAGCATGTGAAAGGAATTTATGACCGAGAGGCCAGCCCTACAGGGGAAACTAAAAAGAATATTTCTGCTTGAAGAAAGGGATAAGAATATCCAAGCAGTGACAGCAAAAATTAATAGTGTTAGGTCATGATTAAACAAAAGACAAAAAACATCATAAAAATGAACAAAATGACAGAATCAATAACCTTTGAACATTAGTGGTTTCAACTCCCAATTAAATGACACAGACTAGCAGACTGGATTAAGATACAGGATCTGTTTTGCTGTCTCCAAGGAACATAATCAACCACCAAAGATGGAAACTATCTTAGGGTGAAGGTTGGGCAGAGATATTCAGAGCAAAGGGAAGTAGACTAACAGGCAATGCTACAGTAAAATCCAAGGAATAGAGTTCAATCCAAAAATAATCAGAAGAAAACATGTCACTCCACACTGATCAAGAGATCAATCTATCAAGAAGACACTGTATTTCTACACATATTTGCAACAAACATGCATACACACAGCTTCATAAAGCAAATTCTTCTTTATGTAAAGCAGTAGATTAACCCCAATGGTAGGTGACTTTAGTATCTCAGTTTCACCAAAGGGCAGATTATCCAGATGAACAATAAGCATAGAAATAATAGAGTAAATGACTCACAAAAGAGCTAGAAGTAGATGTACCATGTGCTTCTATTACAGCACTCCTGGACATGTACACCCAAAGGACTCTGTGGGATCACAGATACTTGTTAATTCATGTTCATTGCTGTTCTCATCATAATAGCCAGGAAATGGAAAGAGCTTAGCTGTCCATCAACTGATGATGGAGAATTCAAAATCTGGTGCACACATACAGTGGAATTTTATTTATGTGAAATTATTTATTTATATGAAATTATGGAACTTCAGGAAAATGGAGGTAGCTAGAAATAATAATCCTGAATGAGATAACCCAGACCCAGAATGGCAAGTGCTAAATGTCCTCTCTCAGGCCCTGAAAGGCTTCTGTGTTCCAGTAGATGGTCCTCCACTCAGGCATGTTCTGGCAGCACTAAGGGGACTCCATGGGTTTAATAAAAATTAAAATACAAAAAGAGCACAGGAAGTTGGGAGGGACAAGTGATGGGGATGGAACAAGTGAGGAGTTGGAATTGAGTTAATGAGGTGTGTGGGTTTGACCAGAATACATTATACATACAAATATACATACATACATACATATGAAATTCTCAAACATTAAACAATATTTAAGAAAAAGAAATTGCACATTAAAAAGGAAAACAATTTAAATTCAAAGGGATTCCAGCTTAGAACTACATCTCCTTCAAAATGTGCACCAAATGCAAGTTAAAGATGTCTTTAGGTATCCAAGTTCTCAGGCATGTAACTCTCAGCTCCTCAGAAGATAACCAGTAACAGGACAGAAAAGATAGAAGACATCACACTGCCTGATAGAGACAAGATCTGGGATGAGGAGAAGCAATCTCACCCAACAGCTGACAAAGAGTGTGCACCTACACAGAAACCCAGATGTGAATATGGGTGGAGCGGTAAACACTGAGAGCCAAGTAGGAGAATGAAACCCTCAACTCAGAGGGAGACAGTAAATCAATACCTAGTTTGGAAAAATGAAGATATTGTAATAGGGCCAGCTGTTGAAATTGGATCCTAATTAGTCTTATAATAAAGACCAGGAGTCAGATATAGAGGGTGAAAGCTAGAAAGTCAGAGAAGCAGAGCAGCAGCCAATAGAGATTTCTTACCTCCACAAATCCTCAGACCAAATGGGACTCATATATTGTTCTCCACACGCCTTATATTCCTGTCTCCATCTTCTTAGTGCTGGGTCTAAAGGTGTGCACCACCATGGAGCTCTATTTCTCTTTCAGACTGGTTCAATCTGGAGTAGCCCAGGGTGGCATTGAACTCTGCATCTTCATGCTTCCTCGTTCCAAGTGCTGGATTAAATGTGTGTGCCACCATTGCCTGGCCTCTATCGTTAACTGGTGGCTATCTCTGCCCTCTGATCTCCAGGCAAGCTTTGTTTGTCAGAACACAAACAAAATATCATACAACAGGTTGTATGGCTCAGTGGTTAATACCAGCCTGGCATTTATGGTGCTCTGGGTTCAGTTGCCAGGCCTCTCCAGGCACACCTCCTCCCAAATCTCAATGTAGGTAAACATTGTCATACAAGGGGGATAAGCAGTAACTGGACATGGGGACCAGGAGGAAGGGAAGTGAGAGACTGTTAGCATTTTCTCATGAGCTTTCTAGGTTTATTCAACTTTTAAATTATAGGCATATGTTGCCTTGATTAAAAGTAAACATAATTTTTATAAGACAAGGAGCTACAACCCCCTAGGAATGTTTTGTCTCCCCAGGGTGAAGCCAAGGGAGAGTGGCAAAGAGAGAGAACGGATTCTGTGGCTATCCTAAAGGGTTCAGTGGTGGCCTACAAGAAGAAACAACTGGTCATTGAGAATAACACTTGTGGTGAGCAGATGTGGGGGGCAAGTGGGGGTGGGGTATCCAAAGACCTGAACCTCCTCTTCTCTCCTGACTATAGTCAAGAAGGAACACTTATGACTGTCCCAGGCACATGTCCCACCATCCTTAGCCACGTCTAAGCATGGCCAAGCTCTAATACCATTATCTGTAGATGTAGCTATAGCCTCTCATGTGGGAAGGGATCCAACTTGGGGTGCTCAAATGGAGGTGTCTGTAGCTGGTTGAAGTCCAGGCCTAATCCCAGGCATCTCTAGTCATCCATCTCTAGCCAGTCAAGGTCCTGCATGGAAGGAGAGAAATGATGTCACGTGTAGAGGGCTTTAGGGGAGCTGACTAGAGGGGGGGAAGTGTGAGAGAGGAGGTGATCATGGGAGAGGACTCTGGGGTGAGGGTTTCTGAAGGTGCAGAGAGTGTTGTCAGGTTAGGCAAAGAGCTTGGTGAACCCAAGGAGTCAAGACAGGTTGGGGCTGTTTACACATGAGAAGGCCAGTTTTCTCTGAAGCTGCTGGCCAGTGATGTGGCAATTATTTCTTTTTGGTCTATTATGAGAACTAAAATTGTACTTGCCAATCAGCACATTGTCCTCCTTGGTGCCTGATTGTGTAAACAAGATGCCCTGCTGGCCCCTGCTCAGAATGTTACTTGAAGACACTCTTGGAAGCTTGCTTTTTTGTTTGTTTAGTTCCCATGTTAAATGCTGTCATTTTTCTCCCCTGGCTCATTTCATGTGTCAAATGCTTGAACTGTGTTTTTATACAACTTTCAGACCTCAGCATATTTCTATGGATATAATACAAAACAATGCAAGATTGCCAGATTGAGAGTGGATAAGGAAGGTCCAGGTACTAATATAAGGCTAACAAGAAACCTATGTGACAGGGCAGCAGAAGCCCATCTGCTTTAACTCATAGAATA
>NW_026737485.1:0-39548 GCF_949786415.1 Peromyscus eremicus | reverse complement strand
ACTGGGAAACAAACGCTAGCTCGCCTTGCAAGAAACACACTCTGCTTTTGAGAAAACAGCACTCTTCTACTCTCCTGTGTTTCCTATAGGGCCAGAACAGTGAACTTGCTCAGAACAAAAGAACTGTGCTTCCTACACACACGGGGCATATCTAGTTCAACTCTGCTTAGGAAACTGACCAGAACAGTATCTTCTCTTCAGTCCAATACACTGTACTTGCTGGGAACAGACGCGAGTGCTATTTGCACTGTGTATGGCAATGGGAGCGCAATAGTGACTCTTCTTAGCAGAAAACAACTCTTGCTCGTAGGACCAGAAAATGCATGGGATTCAACTCCGTTTAGGACTGGGAAACAAACGCTAGCTCGCCTTGCAAGAAACACACTCTGCTTTTGAGAAAACAGCACTCTTCTACTCTCCTGTTTTTCCTATAGGGCCAGAACAGTGAGCTTGCTCAGAACAAAAAAACTGTGCTTCCTACACACACGGGGCATATCTAGTTCAACTCTGCTTAGGAAACTGACCAGAACAGTATCTTCTCTTCAGTCCAATACACTGTACTTGCTGGGAACAGACGCGAGTGCTATTTGCACTGTGTATGGCAATGGGAGCGCAATAGTGACTCTTCTTAGCAGAAAACAAGTCTTGCTGGTAGGACCAGAAACTGCATGGGATTCAACTCCGTTTAGGACTGGGAAACAAACGCTAGCTCGCCTTGCAAGAAACACACTCTGCTTTTGAGAAAACAGCACTCTTCTACTCTCCTGTGTTTCCTATAGGGCCAGAACAGTGAGCTTGCTCAGAACAAAAGAACTGTGCTTCCTACACACACGGGGCATATCTAGTTCAACTCTGCTTAGGAAACTGACCAGAACAGTAGCTTCTCTTCAGTCCAATACACTGTACTTGCTGGGAACAGACGCGAGTGCTATTTGCACTGTGTATGGCAATGGGAGCGCAATAGTGACTCTTCTTAGCAGAAAACAACTCTTGCTCGTAGGACCAGAAACTGCATGGGATTCAACTTCGTTTAGGACTGGGAAACAAACGCTAGCTCCCTTGCAAGAAACACACTCTGCTTTTGAGAAAACAGCACTCTTCTACTCTCCTGTGTTTCCTATAGGGCCAGAACAGTGAGCTTGCTCAGAACAAAAGAACTGTGCTTCCTACACACACGGGCCATATCTAGTTCAACTCTGCTTAGGAAACTGACCAGAACAGTAGCTTCTCTTCAGTCCAATACACTGTACTTGCTGGGAACAGACGCGAGTGCTATTTGCACTGTGTATGGCAATGGGAGCGCAATAGTGACTCTTCTTAGCAGAAAACAACTCTTGCTCGTAGGACCACAAACTGCATGGGATTCAACTCCGTTTAGGACTGGGAAACAAACGCTAGCTCGCCTTGCAAGAAACACACTCTGCTTTTGAGAAAACAGCACTCTTCTACTCTCCTGTGTTTCCTATAGGGCCAGAACAGTGAACTTGCTCAGAACAAAAGAACTGTGCTTCCTACACACACGGGGCATATCTAGTTCAACTCTGCTTAGGAAACTGACCAGAACAGTATCTTCTCTTCAGTCCAATACACTGTACTTGCTGGGAACAGACGCGAGTGCTATTTGCACTGTGTATGGCAATGGGAGCGCAATAGTGACTCTTCTTAGCAGAAAACAACTCTTGCTCGTAGGACCAGAAACTGCATGGGATTCAACTCCGTTTAGGACTGGGAAACAAACGCTAGCTCGCCTTGCAAGAAACACACTCTGCTTTTGAGAAAACAGCACTCTTCTACTCTCCTGTTTTTCCTATAGGGCCAGAACAGTGAGCTTGCTCAGAACAAAAAAACTGTGCTTCCTACACACACGGGGCATATCTAGTTCAACTCTGCTTAGGAAACTGACCAGAACAGTATCTTCTCTTCAGTCCAATACACTGTACTTGCTGGGAACAGACGCGAGTGCTATTTGCACTGTGTATGACAATGGGAGCGCAATAGTGACTCTTCTTAGCAGAAAACAAGTCTTGCTGGTAGGACCAGAAACTGCATGGGATTCAACTCCGTTTAGGACTGGGAAACAAACGCTAGCTCGCCTTGCAAGAAACACACTCTGCTTTTGAGAAAACAGCACTCTTCTACTCTCCTGTGTTTCCTATAGGGCCAGAACAGTGAGCTTGCTCAGAACAAAAGAACTGTGCTTCCTACACACACGGGGCATATCTAGTTCAACTCTGCTTAGGAAACTGACCAGAACAGTAGCTTCTCTTCAGTCCAATACACTGTACTTGCTGGGAACAGACGCGAGTGCTATTTGCACTGTGTATGGCAATGGGAGCGCAATAGTGACTCTTCTTAGCAGAAAACAACTCTTGCTCGTAGGACCAGAAACTGCATGGGATTCAACTCCGTTTAGGACTGGGAAACAAACGCTAGCTCGCCTTGCAAGAAACACACTCTGCTTTTGAGAAAACAGCACTCTTCTACTCTCCTGTGTTTCCTATAGGGCCAGAACAGTGAGCTTGCTCAGAACAAAAGAACTGTGCTTCCTACACACACGGGGCATATCTAGTTCAACTCTGCTTAGGAAACTGACCAGAACAGTAGCTTCTCTTCAGTCCAATACACTGTACTTGCTGGGAACAGACGCGAGTGCTATTTGCACTGTGTATGGCAATGGGAGCGCAATAGTGACTCTTCTTAGCAGAAAACAACTCTTGCTCGTAGGACCAGAAACTGCATGGGATTCAACTCCGTTTAGGACTGGGAAACAAACGCTAGCTCGCCTTGCAAGAAACACACTCTGCTTTTGAGAAAACAGCACTCTTCTACTCTCCTGTGTTTCCTATAGGGCCAGAACAGTGAGCTTGCTCAGAACAAAAGAACTGTGCTTCCTACACACACGGGGCATATCTAGTTCAACTCTGCTTAGGAAACTGACCAGAACAGTAGCTTCTCTTCAGTCCAATACACTGTACTTGCTGGGAACAGACGCGAGTGCTATTTGCACTGTGTATGGCAATGGGAGCGCAATAGTGACTCTTCTTAGCAGAAAACAACTCTTGCTCGTAGGACCAGAAACTGCATGGGATTCAACTTCGTTTAGGACTGGGAAACAAACGCTAGCTCGCCTTGCAAGAAACACACTCTGCTTTTGAGAAAACAGCACTCTTCTACTCTCCTGTGTTTCCTATAGGGCCAGAACAGTGAGCTTGCTCAGAACAAAAGAACTGTGCTTCCTACACACACGGGCCATATCTAGTTCAACTCTGCTTAGGAAACTGACCAGAACAGTAGCTTCTCTTCAGTCCAATACACTGTACTTGCTGGGAACAGACGCGAGTGCTATTTGCACTGTGTATGGCAATGGGAGCGCAATAGTGACTCTTCTTAGCAGAAAACAACTCTTGCTCGTAGGACCAGAAACTGCATGGGATTCAACTCCGTTTAGGACTGGGAAACAAACGCTAGCTCGCCTTGCAAGAAACACACTCTGCTTTTGAGAAAACAGCACTCTTCTACTCTCCTGTGTTTCCTATAGGGCCAGAACAGTGAGCTTGCTCAGAACAAAAGAACTGTGCTTCCTACACACAGGGGCCATATCTAGTTCAACTCTGCTTAGGAAACTGACCAGAACAGTATCTTCTCTTCAGTCCAATACACTGTACTTGCTGGGAACAGACGCGAGTGCTATTTGCACTGTGTATGGCAATGGGAGCGCAATAGTGACTCTTCTTAGCAGAAAACAACTCTTGCTCGTAGGACCAGAATCTGCATGGGATTCAACTCCGTTTAGGACTGGGAAACAAACGCTAGCTCGCCTTGCAAAAAACACACTCTGCTTTTGAGAAAACAGCACTCTTCTACTCTCCTGTGTTTCCTATAGGGCCAGAACAGTGAGCTTGCTCAGAACCAAAGAACTGTGCTTCCTACACACACGGGGCATATCTAGTTCAACTCTGCTTAGGAAACTGACCAGAACAGTAGCTTCTCTTCAGTCCAATACACTGTACTTGCTGGGAACAGACGCGAGTGCTATTTGCACTGTGTATGGCAATGGGAGCGCAATAGTGACTCTTCTTAGCAGAAAACAAGTCTTGCTGGTAGGACCAGAAACTGCATGGGATTCAACTCCGTTTAGGACTGGGAAACAAACGCTAGCTCGCCTTGCAAGAAACACACTCTGCTTTTGAGAAAACAGCACTCTTCTACTCTCCTGTGTTTCCTATAAGGCCAGAACAGTGAGCTTGCTCAGAACAAAAGAACTGTGCTTCCTACACACACGGGGCATATCTAATTCAACTCTGCTTAGGAAACTGACCAGAACAGTAGCTTCTCTTCAGTCCAATACACTGTACTTGCTGGGAACAGACGCGAGTGCTATTTGCACTGTGTATGGCAATGGGAGCGCAATAGTGACTCTTCTTAGCAGAAAACAACTCTTGCTCGTAGGACCACAAACTGCATGGGATTCAACTCCGTTTAGGACTGGGAAACAAACGCTAGCTCGCCTTGCAAGAAACACACTCTGCTTTTGAGAAAACAGCACTCTTCTACTCTCCTGTGTTTCCTATAGGGCCAGAACAGTGAGCTTGCTCAGAACAAAAGAACTGTGCTTCCTACACACACGGGGCATATCTAGTTCAACTCTGCTTAGGAAACTGACCAGAACAGTAGCTTCTCTTCAGTCCAATACACTGTACTTGCTGGGAACAGACGCGAGTGCTATTTGCACTGTGTATGGCAATGGGAGCGCAATAGTGACTCTTCTTAGCAGAAAACAACTCTTGCTCGTAGGACCAGAAACTGCATGGGATTCAACTTCGTTTAGGACTGGGAAACAAACGCTAGCTCCCTTGCAAGAAACACACTCTGCTTTTGAGAAAACAGCACTCTTCTACTCTCCTGTGTTTCCTATAGGGCCAGAACAGTGAGCTTGCTCAGAACAAAAGAACTTTGCTTCCTACACACACGGGCCATATCTAGTTCAACTCTGCTTAGAAAACTGACAAGAACGTAGCTCCTTTTCAGTCCAATACACTGTTCTTGCTCGGAAATGACATGAGTGCTATTTTCACTGTGTATTGCAATGGGAGCGCAATAGTGACTCTTCTTACCAGAAAACAACTCTTGCGCATACGACCAGAAACTGCATGTGACTCAACTCCATTTAGGACTGGGAAAGAAACACTAGTTCAACTTTCAAGAAACACACTCTGCTTTTGAGGAAAGAGCACTCATCTACTCTACTGTGTTTTCTATAGGGCTAGAACAGTGAGCTTGCTCAGAACAAAAAAACTGTGCTTTCTACACACACGGGCCTTATCTAGTACAACTCTGCTTAGGAAACTGACAAGAACAGTAGCTTCTCTTCAGTCCAATACACTGTACTTGCTGGGAACAGACGCGAGTTCTATTTGCATTGTGTATGGCAATGGGAGCGCAATAGTGACTCTTCTTAGCAGAAAACAACTCTTGCTCGTAGGACCAGAAACTGCATGGGATTCTACTCCGTTTAGGACTGGGAAACAAACGCTAGCTCGCCTTGCAAGAAACACACTCTGCTTTTGAGAAAACAGCACTCTTCTACTCTCCTGTGTTTCCTATAGTGCCAGAACAGTGAGCTTGCTCAGAACAAAAGAACTGTGCTTCCTACACACACGGGGCATATCTAGTTCAACTCTGCTTAGGAAACTGACCAGAACAGTAGCTTCTCTTCAGTCCAATACACTGTACTTGCTGGGAACAGACGCGAGTGCTATTTGCACTGTGTATGGCAATGGGAGCGCAATAGTGACTCTTCTTAGCAGAAAACAACTCTTGCTCGTAGGACCAGAAACTGCATGGGATTCAACTCCGTTTAGGACTGGGAAACAAACGCTAGCTCGCCTTGCAAGAAACACACTCTGCTTTTGAGAAAACAGCACTCTTCTACTCTCCTGTGTTTCCTATAGGGCCAGAACAGTGAGCTTGCTCAGAACAAAAGAACTGTGCTTCCTACACACACGGGGCATATCTAGTTCAACTCTGCTTAGGAAACTGACCAGAACAGTAGCTTCTCTTCAGTCCAATACACTGTACTTGCTGGGAACAGACGCGAGTGCTATTTGCATTGTGTATGGCAATGGGAGCGCAATAGTGACTCTTCTTAGCAGAAAACAACTCTTGCTCGTAGGACCAGAAACTGCATGGGATTCAACTCCGTTTAGGACTGGGAAACAAACGCTAGCTCGCCTTGCAAGAAACACACTCTGCTTTTGAGAAAACAGCACTCTTCTACTCTCCTGTGTTTCCTATAGGGCCAGAACAGTGAGCTTGCTCAGAACCAAAGAACTGTGCTTCCTACACACACGGGGCATATCTAGTTCAACTCTGCTTAGGAAACTGACCAGAACAGTAGCTTCTCTTCAGTCCAATACACTGTACTTGCTGGGAACAGACGCGAGTGCTATTTGCACTGTGTATGGCAATGGGAGCGCAATAGTGACTCTTCTTAGCAGAAAACAACTCTTGCTCGTAGGACCAGAAACTGCATGGGATTCAACTCCGTTTAGGACTGGGAAACAAACGCTAGCTCGCCTTGCAAGAAACACACTCTGCTTTTGAGAAAACAGCACTCTTCTACTCTCCTGTGTTTCCTATAGGGCCAGAACAGTGAGCTTGCTCAGAACCAAAGAACTGTGCTTCCTACACACACGGGGCATATCTAGTTCAACTCTGCTTAGTAAACTGACTAGAACAGTAGCTTCTCTTCAGTCCAATACACTGTACTTGCTGGGAACAGACGCGAGTGCTATTTGCATTGTGTATGGCAATGGGAGCGCAATAGTGACTCTTCTTAGCAGAAAACAACTCTTGCTCGTAGGACCAGAAACTGCATGGGATTCTACTCCGTTTAGGACTGGGAAACAAACGCTAGCTCGCCTTGCAAGAAACACACTCTGCTTTTGAGAAAACAGCACTCTTCTACTCTCCTGTGTTTCCTATAGGGCCAGAACAGTGAGCTTGCTCAGAACAAAAGAACTGTGCTTCCTACACACACGGGGCATATCTAGTTCAACTCTGCTTAGGAAACTGACCAGAACAGTAGCTTCTCTTCAGTCCAATACACTGTACTTGCTGGGAACAGACGCGAGTGCTATTTGCACTGTGTATGGCAATGGGAGCGCAATAGTGACTCTTCTTAGCAGAAAACAACTCTTGCTCGTAGGACCAGAAACTGCATGGGATTCAACTCCGTTTAGGACTGGGAAACAAACGCTAGCTCGCCTTGCAAGAAACACACTCTGCTTTTGAGAAAACAGCACTCTTCTACTCTCCTGTGTTTCCTATAGGGCCAGAACAGTGAGCTTGCTCAGAACAAAAGAACTGTGCTTCCTACACACACGGGGCATATCTAGTTCAACTCTGCTTAGGAAACTGACCAGAACAGTAGCTTCTCTTCAGTCCAATACACTGTACTTGCTGGGAACAGACGCGAGTGCTATTTGCACTGTGTATGGCAATGGGAGCGCAATAGTGACTCTTCTTAGCAGAAAACAACTCTTGCTCGTAGGACCAGAAACTGCATGGGATTCTACTCCGTTTAGGACTGGGAAACAAACGCTAGCTCGCCTTGCAAGAAACACACTCTGCTTTTGAGAAAACAGCACTCTTCTACTCTCCTGTGTTTCCTATAGGGCCAGAACAGTGAGCTTGCTCAGAACAAAAGAACTGTGCTTCCTACACACACGGGGCATATATAGTTCAACTCTGCTTAGGAAACTGACCAGAACAGTAGCTTCTCTTCAGTCCAATACACTGTACTTGCTGGGAACAGACGCGAGTGCTATTTGCACTGTGTATGGCAATGGGAGCGCAATAGTGACTCTTCTTAGCAGAAAACAACTCTTGCTCGTAGGACAAGAATCTGCATGGGATTCAACTCCGTTTAGGACTGGGAAACAAACGCTAGCTCGCCTTGCAAAAAACACACTCTGCTTTTGAGAAAACAGCACTCTTCTACTCTCCTGTGTTTCCTATAGGGCCAGAACAGTGAGCTTGCTCAGAACAAAAGAACTGTGCTTCCTACACACACGGGGCATATCTAGTTCAACTCTGCTTAGGAAACTGACCAGAACAGTAGCTTCTCTTCAGTCCAATACACTGTACTTGCTGGGAACAGACGCGAGTGCTATTTGCACTGTATATGGCAATGGGATCACAATAGTGACTCTTCTTAGCAGAAAACAACTCTTGCTCGTAGGACCAGAAACTGCATGGGATTCAACTCCGTTTAGGACTGGGAAACAAACGCTAGCTCGACTTGCAAGAAACACACTCTGCTTTTGAGAAAACAGCACTCTTCTACTCTCCTGTGTTTCCTATAGGGCCAGAACAGTGAGCTTGCTCAGAACCAAAGAACTGTGCTTCCTACACACACGGGGCATATCTAGTTCAACTCTGCTTAGGAAACTGACCAGAACAGTAGCTTCTCTTCAGTCCAATACACTGTACTTGCTGGGAACAGACGCGAGTGCTATTTGCACTGTGTATGGCAATGGGAGCGCAATAGTGACTCTTCTTAGCAGAAAACAACTCTTGCTCGTAGGACCACAAACTGCATGGGATTCAACTCCGTTTAGGACTGGGAAACAAACGCTAGCTCGCCTTGCAAGAAACACACTCTGCTTTTGAGAAAACAGCACTCTTCTACTCTCCTGTGTTTCCTATAGGGCCAGAACAGTGAGCTTGCTCAGAACAAAAGAACTGTGCTTCCTACACACACGGGGCATATCTAGTTCAACTCTGCTTAGGAAACTGACCAGAACAGTAGCTTCTCTTCAGTCCAATACACTGTACTTGCTGGGAACAGACGCGAGTGCTATTTGCACTGTGTATGGCAATGGGAGCGCAATAGTGACTCTTCTTAGCAGAAAACAACTCTTGCTCGTAGGACCAGAATCTGCATGGGATTCTACTCCGTTTCGGACTGGGAAACAAACGCTAGCTCGCCTTGCAAGAAACACACTCTGCTTTTGAGAAAACAGCACTCTTCTACTCTCCTGTGTTTCCTATAGGGCCAGAACAGTGAGCTTGCTCAGCACAAAAAAACTGTGCTTCCTACACACACGGGGCATATCTAGTTCAACTCTGCTTAGGAAACTGACCAGAACAGTAGCTGCTCTTCAGTCCAATACACTGTACTTGCTGGGAACAGACGCGAGTGCTATTTGCACTGTGTATGGCAATGGGAGCGCAATAGTGACTCTTCTAAGCAGAAAACAACTCTTGCTCGTAGGACCAGAAACTGCATGGGATTCAACTCCGTTTAGGACTGGGAAACAAACGCTAGCTCGCCTTGCAAGAAACACACTCTGCTTTTGAGAAAACAGCACTCTTCTACTCTCCTGTGTTTCCTATAGGGCCAGAACAGTGAGCTTGCTCAGAACAAAAGAACTGTGCTTCCTACACACACGGGGCATATCTAGTTCAACTCTGCTTAGGAAACTGACCAGAACAGTAGCTTCTCTTCAGTCCAATACACTGTACTTGCTGGGAACAGACGCGAGTGCTATTTGCACTGTGTATGGCAATGGGAGCGCAATAGTGACTCTTCTTAGCAGAAAACAACTCTTGCTCGTAGGAACAGAAACTGCATGGGATTCAACTCCGTTTAGGACTGGGAAACAAACGCTAGCTCACCTTGCAAGAAACACACTCTGCTTTTGAGAAAACAGCACTCTTCTACTCTCCTGTGTTTCCTATAGGGCCAGAACAATGAGCTTGCTCAGAACAAAAAAACTGTGCTTCCTACACACACGGGGCATATCTAGTTCAACTCTGCTTAGGAAACTGACCAGAACAGTAGCTTCTCTTCAGTCCAATACACTGTACTTGCTGGGAACAGACGCGAGTGCTATTTGCACTGTGTATGGCAATGGGAGCGCAATAGTGACTCTTCTTAGCAGAAAACAACTCTTGCTCGTAGGAAAGAAACTGCATGGGATTCAACTCCGTTTAGGACTGGGAAACAAACGCTAGCTCGCCTTGCAAAAAACACACTCTGCTTTTGAGAAAACAGCACTCTTCTACTCTCCTGTGTTTCCTATAGGGCCAGAACAGTGAGCTTGCTCAGAACAAAAAAACTGTGCTTCCTACACACACGGGGCATATCTAGTTCAACTCTGCTTAGGAAACTGACCAGAACAGTAGCTTCTCTTCAGTCCAATACACTGTACTTGCTGGGAACAGACGCGAGTGCTATTTGCACTGTGTATGGCAATGGGAGCGCAATAGTGACTCTTCTTAGCAGAAAACAACTCTTGCTCGTAGGACCACAAACTGCATGGGATTCAACTCCGTTTAGGACTGGGAAACAAACGCTAGCTCGCCTTGCAGAAACACACTCTGCTTTTGAGAAAACAGCACTCTTCTACTCTCCTGTGTTTCCTATAGGGCCAGAACAGTGAGCTTGCTCAGAACCAAAGAACTGTGCTTCCTACACACACGGGGCATATCTAGTTCAACTCTGCTTAGGAAACTGACCAGAACAGTAGCTTCTCTTCAGTCCAATACACTGTACTTGCTGGGAACAGACGCGAGTGCTATTTGCACTGTGTATGGCAATGGGAGCGCAATAGTGACTCTTCTTAGCAGAAAACAACTCTTGCTCGTAGGACCAGAAACTGCATGGGATTCAACTCCGTTTAGGACTGGGAAACAAACGCTAGCTCGCCTTGCAAGAAACACACTCTGCTTTTGAGAAAACAGCACTCTTCTACTCTCCTGTGTTTCCTATAGGGCCAGAACAGTGAGCTTGCTCAGAAAAAAAAAACTGTGCTTCCTACACACACGGGGCATATCTAGTTCAACTCTGCTTAGGAAACTGACCAGAACAGTAGCTTCTCTTCAGTCCAATACACTGTACTTGCTGGGAACAGACGCGAGTGCTATTTGCACTGTGTATGGCAATGGGAGCGCAATAGTGACTCTTCTTAGCAGAAAACAACTGTTGCTCATAGGACCAGAAACTGCATGGGATTCAACTCCGTTTAGGACTGGGAAACAAACGCTAGCTCGCCTTGCAAGAAACACACTCTGCTTTTGAGAAAACAGCACTCTTCTACTCTCCTGTGTTTCCTATAGGGCCAGAACAGTGAGCTTGCTCAGAACAAAAGAACTGTGCTTCCTACACACACGGGGCATATCTAGTTCAACTCTGCTTAGGAAACTGACCAGAACAGTAGCTTCTCTTCAGTCCAATACACTGTACTTGCTGGGAACAGACGCGAGTGCTATTTGCACTGTGTATGGCAATGGGAGCGCAATAGTGACTCTTCTTAGCAGAAAACAACTCTTGCTCGTAGGACCAGAAACTGCATGGGATTCAACTCCGTTTAGGACTGGGAAACAAACGCTAGCTCGCCTTGCAAGAAACACACTCTGCTTTTGAGAAAACAGCACTCTTCTACTCTCCTGTGCTTCCTATAGGGCCAGAACAGTGAGCTTGCTCAGAACAAAAAAAACTGTGCTTCCTACACACACGGGGCATATCTAGTTCAACTCTGCTTAGGAAACTGACCAGAACAGTAGCTTCTCTTCAGTCCAATACACTGTACTTGCTGGGAACAGACGCGAGTGCTATTTGCACTGTGTATGGCAATGGGAGCGCAATAGTGACTCTTCTTAGCAGAAAACAACTCTTGCTCGTAGGACCAGAATCTGCATGGGATTCAACTCCGTTTAGGACTGGGAAACAAACGCTAGCTCGCCTTGCAAGAAACACACTCTGCTTTTGAGAAAACAGCACTCTTCTACTCTCCTGTGTTTCCTATAGGGCCAGAACAGTGAGCTTGCTCAGAACAAAAGAACTGTGCTTCCTACACACAGGGGGCATATCTAGTTCAACTCTGCTTAGGAAACTGACCAGAACAGTAGCTTCTCTTCAGTCCAATACACTGTACTTGCTGGGAACAGACGCGAGTGCTATTTGCACTGTGTATGGCAATGGGAGCGCAATAGTGACTCTTCTTAGCTGAAAACAACTCTTGCTCGTAGGAACAGAAACTGCATGGGATTCAACTCCGTTTAGGACAGGGAAACAAACGCTAGCTCGCCTTGCAAGAAACACACTCTGCTTTTGAGAAAACAGCACTCTTCTACTCTCCTGTGTTTCCTATAGGGCCAGAACAGTGAGCTTGCTCAGAACAAAAGAACTGTGCTTCCTACACACACGGGGCATATCTAGTTCAACTCTGCTTAGGAAACTGACCAGAACAGTAGCTTCTCTTCAGTCCAATACACTGTACTTGCTGGGAACAGACGCGAGTGCTATTTGCACTGTGTATGGCAATGGGAGCGCAATAGTGACTCTTCTTAGCAGAAAACAACTCTTGCTCGTAGGACCAGAAACTGCATGGGATTTTACTCCGTTTAGGACTGGGAAACAAACGCTAGCTCGCCTTGCAAGAAACACACTCTGCTTTTGAGAAAACAGCACTCTTCTACTCTCCTGTGTTTCCTATAGGGCCAGAACAGTGAGCTTGCTCAGAACAAAAGAACTGTGCTTCCTACACACACGGGGCATATCTAGTTCAACTCTGCTTAGGAAACTGACCAGAACAGTAGCTTCTCTTCAGTCCAATACACTGTACTTGCTGGGAACAGACGCGAGTGCTATTTGCACTGTGTATGGCAATGGGAGCACAATAGTGACTCTTCTTAGCAGAAAACAACTCTTGCTCGTAGGACCAGAAACTGCATGGGATTCAACTCCGTTTAGGACTGGGAAACAAACGCTAGCTCGCCTTGCAAGAAACACACTCTGCTTTTGAGAAAACAGCACTCTTCTACTCTCCTGTGTTGCCTATAGGGCCAGAACAGTGAGCTTGCTCAGAACAAAAGAACTGTGCTTCCTACACACACGGGGCATATCTAGTTCAACTCTGCTTAGGAAACTGACCAGAACAGTAGCTTCTCTTCAGTCCAATACACTGTACTTGCTGGGAACAGACGCGAGTGCTATTTGCACTGTGTATGGCAATGGGAGCGCAATAGTGACTCTTCTTAGCAGAAAACAACTCTTGCTCGTAGGACAAGAATCTGCATGGGATTCAACTCCGTTTAGGACTGGGAAACAAACGCTAGCTCGCCTTGCAAAAAACACACTCTGCTTTTGAGAAAACAGCACTCTTCTACTCTCCTGTGTTTCCTATAGGGCCAGAACAGTGAGCTTGCTCAGACCAAAAGAACTGTGCTTCCTACACACACGGGGCATATCTAGTTCAACTCTGCTTAGGAAACTGACCAGAACAGTAGCTTCTCTTCAGTCCAATACACTGTACTTGCTGGGAACAGACGCGAGTGCTATTTGCACTGTGTATGGCAATGGGAGCGCAATAGTGACTCTTCTTAGCAGAAAACAACTCTTGCTCGTAGGACCAGAAACTGCATGGGATTCTACTCCGTTTAGGACTGGGAAACAAACGCTAGCTCGCCTTGCAAGAAACACACTCTGCTTTTGAGAAAACAGCACTCTTCTACTCTCCTGTGTTTCCTATAGGGCCAGAACAGTGAGCTTGCTCAGAACAAAAGAACTGTGCTTCCTACACACACGGGGCATATCTAGTTCAACTCTGCTTAGGAAACTGACCAGAACAGTAGCTTCTCTTCAGTCCAATACACTGTACTTGCTGGGAACAGACGCGAGTGCTATTTGCACTGTGTATGGCAATGGGAGCGCAATAGTGACTCTTCTAAGCAGAAAACAACTCTTGCTCGTAGGACCAGAAACTGCATGGGATTCAACTCCGTTTAGGACTGGGAAACAAACGCTAGCTCGCCTTGCAAGAAACACACTCTGCTTTTGAGAAAACAGCACTCTTCTACTCTCCTGTGTTTCCTATAGGGCCAGAACAGTGAGCTTGCTCAGAACAAAAGAACTGTGCTTCCTACACACACGGGGCATATCTAGTTCAACTCTGCTTAGGAAACTGACCAGAACAGTAGCTTCTCTTCAGTCCAATACACTGTACTTGCTGGGAACAGACGCGAGTGCTATTTGCACTGTGTATGGCAATGGGAGCGCAATAGTGACTCTTCTTAGCAGAAAACAACTCTTGCTCGTAGGACCACAAACTGCATGGGATTCAACTCCGTTTAGGACTGGGAAACAAACGCTAGCTCGCCTTGCAAGAAACACACTCTGCTTTTGAGAAAACAGCACTCTTCTACTCTCCTGTGTTTCCTATAGGGCCAGAACAGTGAGCTTGCTCAGAACAAAAAAACTGTGCTTCCTACACACACGGGGCATATCTAGTTCAACTCTGCTTAGGAAACTGACCAGAACAGTAGCTTCTCTTCAGTCCAATACACTGTACTTGCTGGGAACAGACGCGAGTGCTATTTGCACTGTGTATGGCAATGGGAGCGCAATAGTGACTCTTCTTAGCAGAAAACAACTCTTGCTCGTAGGACCAGAATCTGCATGGGATTCAACTCCGTTTAGGACTGGGAAACAAACGCTAGCTCGCCTTGCAAGAAACACACTCTGCTTTTGAGAAAACAGCACTCTTCTACTCTCCTGTGTTTCCTATAGGGCCAGAACAGTGAGCTTGCTCAGAACAAAAGAACTGTGCTTCCTACACACACGGGGCACATCTAGTTCAACTCTGCTTAGGAAACTAACCAGAACAGTAGCTTCTCTTCAGTCCAATACACTGTACTTGCTGGGAACAGACGCGAGTGCTATTTGCACTGTGTATGGCAATGGGAGCGCAATAGTGACTCTTCTTAGCAGAAAACAACTCTTGCTCGTAGGACCAGAAACTGCATGGGATTCTACTCCGTTTAGGACTGGGAAACAAACGCTAGCTCGCCTTGCAAGAAACACACTCTGCTTTTGAGAAAACAGCACTCTTCTACTCTCCTGTGTTTCCTATAGGGCCAGAACAGTGAGCTTGCTCAGAACAAAAGAACTGTGCTTCCTACACACACGGGGTATATCTAGTTCAACTCTGCTTAGGAAACTGACCAGAACAGTAGCTTCTCTTCAGTCCAATACACTGTACTTGCTGGGAACAGACGCGAGTGCTATTTGCACTGTGTATGGCAATGGGAGCGCAATAGTGACTCTTCTTAGCAGAAAACAACTCTTGCTCGTAGGACCACAAACTGCATGGGATTCAACTCCGTTTAGGACTGGGAAACAAACGCTAGCTCGCCTTGCAAGAAACACACTCTGCTTTTGAGAAAACAGCACTCTTCTACTCTCCTGTGTTTCCTATAGGGCCAGAACAGTGAGCTTGCTCAGAACCAAAGAACTGTGCTTCCTACACACACGGGGCATATCTAGTTCAACTCTGCTTAGGAAACTGACAAGAACAGTAGCTTCTCTTCAGTCCAATACACTGTACTTGCTGGGAACAGACGCGAGTGCTATTTGCACTGTGTATGGCAATGGGAGCGCAATAGAGACTCTTCTTAGCAGAAAACAACTCTTGCTCGTAGGTCCAGAATCTGCATGGGATTCTACTCTGTTTAGGACTGGGAAACAAACGCTAGCTCGCCTTGCAAGAAACACACTCTGCTTTTGAGAAAACAGCACTCTTCTACTCTCCTGTGTTTCCTATAGGGCCAGAACAGTGAGCTTGCTCAGAACAAAAGAACTGTGCTTCCTACACACACGGGGCATATCTAGTTCAACTCTGCTTAGGAAACTGACCAGAACAGTAGCTTCTCTTCAGTCCAATACACTGTACTTGCTTGGAACAGACGCGAGTGCTATTTGCACTGTGTATGGCAATGGGAGCGCAATAGTGACTCTTCTTAGCAGAAAACAACTCTTGCTCGTAGGACCAGAATCTGCATGGGATTCAACTCCGTTTAGGACTTGGAAACAAACGCTAGCTCGCCTTGCAAGAAACACACTCTGCTTTTGAGAAAACAGCACTCTTCTACTCTCCTGTGTTTCCTATAGGGCCAGAACAGTGAGCTTGCTCAGAACAAAAGAACTGTGCTTCCTACACACACGGGGCATATCTAGTTCAACTCTGCTTAGGAAACTGACCAGAACAGTAGCTTCTCTTCAGTCCAATACACTGTACTTGCTGGGAACAGACGCGAGTGCTATTTGCACTGTGTATGGCAATGGGAGCGCAATAGTGACTCTTCTAAGGAGAAAACAACTCTTGCTCGTAGGACCAGAAACTGCATGGGATTCAACTCCGTTTAGGACTGGGAAACAAACGCTAGCTCGCCTTGCAAGAAACACACTCTGCTTTTGAGAAAACAGCACTCTTCTACTCTCCTGTGTTTCCTATAGGGCCAGAACAGTGAGCTTGCTCAGAACAAAAGAACTGTGCTTCCTACACACACGGGGCATATCTAGTTCAACTCTGCTTAGGAAACTGACAAGAACAGTAGCTTCTCTTCAGTCCAATACACTGTACTTGCTGGGAACAGACGCGAGTGCTATTTGCACTGTGTATGGCAATGGGAGCGCAATAGTGACTCTTCTTAGCAGAAAACAACTCTTGCTCGTAGGACCAGAAACTGCATGGGATTCAACTCCGTTTAGGACTGGGAAACAAACGCTAGCTCGCCTTGCAAAAAACACACTCTGCTTTTGAGAAAACAGCACTCTTCTACTCTCCTGTGTTTCCTATAGGGCCAGAACAGTGAGCTTGCTCAGAACCAAGGAACTGTGCTTCCTAAACACACGGGGCATATCTAGTTCAACTCTGCTTAAGAAACTGACCAGAACAGTAGCTTCTCTTCAGTCCAATACACTGTACTTGCTGGGAACAGACGCGAGTGCTATTTGCACTGTGTATGGCAATGGGAGCGCAATAGTGACTCTTCTTAGCAGAAAACAACTCATGCTCGTAGGACCAGAAACTGCATGGGATTCTACTCCGTTTAGGACTGGGAAACAAACGCTAGCTCGCCTTGCAAGAAACACACTCTGCTTTTGAGAAAACAGCACTCTTCTACTCTCCTGTGTTTCCTATAGGGCCAGAACAGTGAGCTTGCTCAGAACAAAAGAACTGTGCTTCCTACACACACGGGGCATATCTAGTTCAACTCTGCTTAGGAAACTGACCAGAACAGTAGCTTCTCTTCAGTCCAATACACTGTACTTGCTGGGAACAGACGCGAGTGCTATTTGCACTGTGTATGGCAATGGGAGCGCAATAGTGACTCTTCTTAGCAGAAAACAACTCTTGCTCGTAGGACCACAAACTGCATGGGATTCAACTCCGTTTAGGACTGGGAAACAAACGCTAGCTCGCCTTGCAAGAAACACACTCTGCTTTTGAGAAAACAGCACTCTTCTACTCTCCTGTGTTTCCTATAGGGCCAGAACAGTGAGCTTGCTCAGAACAAAAAAACTGTGCTTCCTACACACACGGGGCATATCTAGTTCAACTCTGCTTAGGAAACTGACCAGAACAGTAGCTTCTCTTCAGTCCAATACACTGTACTTGCTGGGAACAGACGCGAGTGCTATTTGCACTGTGTATGGCAATGGGAGCGCAATAGTGACTCTTCTTAGCAGAAAACAACTCTTGCTCGTAGGACCAGAATCTGCATGGGATTCAACTCCGTTTAGGACTGGGAAACAAACGCTAGCTCGCCTTGCAAGAAACACACTCTGCTTTTGAGAAAACAGCACTCTTCTACTCTCCTGTGTTGCCTATAGGGCCAGAACAGTGAGCTTGCTCAGAACAAAAGAACTGTGCTTCCTACACACACGGGGCATATCTAGTTCAACTCTGCTTAGGAAACTAACCAGAACAGTAGCTTCTCTTCAGTCCAATACACTGTACTTGCTGGGAACAGACGCGAGTGCTATTTGCACTGTGTATGGCAATGGGAGCGCAATAGTGACTCTTCTTAGCAGAAAACAACTCTTGCTCGTAGGACCAGAAACTGCATGGGATTCAACTCCGTTTAGGACTGGGAAACAAACGCTAGCTCGCCTTGCAAGAAACACACTCTGCTTTTGAGAAAACAGCACTCTTCTACTCTCCTGTGTTTCCTATAGGGCCAGAACAGTGAGCTTGCTCAGAACCAAAGAACTGTGCTTCCTACACACACGGGGCATATCTAGTTCAACTCTGCTTAGGAAACTGACCAGAACAGTAGCTTCTCTTCAGTCCAATACACTGTACTTGCTGGGAACAGACGCGAGTGCTATTTGCACTGTGTATGGCAATGGGAGCGCAATAGTGACTCTTCTTAGCAGAAAACAACTCTTGCTCGTAGGACCACAAACTGCATGGGATTCAACTCCGTTTAGGACTGGGAAACAAACGCTAGCTTGCCTTGCAAGAAACACACTCTGCTTTTGAGAAAACAGCACTCTTCTACTCTCCTGTGTTTCCTATAGGGCCAGAACAGTGAGCTTGCTCAGAACAAAAGAACTGTGCTTCCTACACACACGGGGTATATCTAGTTCAACTCTGCTTAGGAAACTGACCAGAACAGTAGCTTCTCTTCAGTCCAATACACTGTACTTGCTGGGAACAGACGCGAGTGCTATTTGCACTGTGTATGGCAATGGGAGCGCAATAGAGACTCTTCTTAGCAGAAAACAACTCTTGCTCGTAGGACCAGAATCTGCATGGGATTCTACTCTGTTTAGGACTGGGAAACAAACGCTAGCTCGCCTTGCAAGAAACACACTCTGCTTTTGAGAAAACAGCACTCTTCTACTCTCCTGTGTTTCCTATAGGGCCAGAACAGTGAGCTTGCTCAGAACAAAAGAACTGTGCTTCCTACACACACGGAGCATATCTAGTTCAACTCTACTTAGGAAACTGACCAGAACAGTAGCTTCTCTTCAGTCCAATACACTGTACTTGCTGGGAACAGACGCGAGTGCTATTTGCACTGTGTATGGCAATGGGAGCGCAATAGTGACTCTTCTTAGCAGAAAATAACTCTTGCTCGTAGGACCAGAATCTGCATGGGATTCAACTCCGTTTAGGACTGGGAAACAAACGCTAGCTCGCCTTGCAAGAAACACACTCTGCTTTTGAGAAAACAGCACTCTTCTACTCTCCTGTGTTTCCTATAGGGCCAGAACAGTGAGCTTGCTCAGAACAAAAGAACTGTGCTTCCTACACACACGGGGCATATCTAGTTCAACTCTGCTTAGGAAACTGACCAGAACAGTAGCTTCTCTTCAGTCCAATACACTGTACTTGCTGGGAACAGACGCGAGTGCTATTTGCACTGTGTATGGCAATGGGAGCGCAATAGTGACTCTTCTTAGCAGAAAACAACTCTTGCTCGTAGGACCAGAAACTGCATGGGATTTTACTCCGTTTAGGACTGGGAAACAAACGCTAGCTCGCCTTGCAAGAAACACACTCTGCTTTTGAGAAAACAGCACTCTTCTACTCTCCTGTGTTTCCTATAGGGCCAGAACAGTGAGCTTGCTCAGATCAAAAGAACTGTGCTTCCTACACACACGGGGCATATCTAGTTCAACTCTGCTTAGGAAACTGACCAGAACAGTAGCTTCTCTTCAGTCCAATACACTGTACTTGCTGGGAACAGACGCGAGTGCTATTTGCACTGTGTATGGCAATGGGAGCGCAATAGTGACTCTTCTTAGCAGAAAACAACTCTTGCTCGTAGGACCAGAAACTGCATGGGATTCAACTCCGTTTAGGACTGGGAAACAAACGCTAGCTCGCCTTGCAAGAAACACACTCTGCTTTTGAGAAAACAGCACTCTTCTACTCTCCTGTGTTGCCTATAGGGCCAGAACAGTGAGCTTGCTCAGAACAAAAGAACTGTGCTTCCTACACACACGGGGCATATCTAGTTCAACTCTGCTTAGGAAACTGACCAGAACAGTATCTTCTCTTCAGTCCAATACACTGTACTTGCTGGGAACAGACGCGAGTGCTATTTGCACTGTGTATGGCAATGGGAGCGCAATAGTGACTCTTCTTAGCAGAAAACAACTCTTGCTCGTAGGACAAGAATCTGCATGGGATTCAACTCCGTTTAGGACTGGGAAACAAACGCTAGCTCGCCTTGCAAAAAACACACTCTGCTTTTGAGAAAACAGCACTCTTCTACTCTCCTGTGTTTCCTATAGGGCCAGAACAGTGAGCTTGCTCAGAACAAAAGAACTGTGCTTCCTACACACACGGGGCATATCTAGTTCAACTCTGCTTAGGAAACTGACCAGAACAGTAGCTTCTCTTCAGTCCAATACACTGTACTTGCTGGGAACAGACGCGAGTGCTATTTGCACTGTGTATGGCAATGGGAGCGCAATAGTGACTCTTCTTAGCAGAAAACAACTCTTGCTCGTAGGACCAGAAACTGCATGGGATTTTACTCCGTTTAGGACTGGGAAACAAACGCTAGCTCGCCTTGCAAGAAACACACTCTGCTTTTGAGAAAACAGCACTCTTCTACTCTCCTGTGTTTCCTATAGGGCCAGAACAGTGAGCTTGCTCAGAACAAAAGAACTGTGCTTCCTACACACACGGGGCATATCTAGTTCAACTCTGCTTAGGAAACTGACCAGAACAGTAGCTTCTCTTCAGTCCAATACACTGTACTTGCTGGGAACAGACGCGAGTGCTATTTGCACTGTGTATGGCAATGGGAGCACAATAGTGACTCTTCTTAGCAGAAAACAACTCTTGCTCGTAGGACCAGAAACTGCATGGGATTCAACTCCGTTTAGGACTGGGAAACAAACGCTAGCTCGCCTTGCAAGAAACACACTCTGCTTTTGAGAAAACAGCACTCTTCTACTCTCCTGTGTTGCCTATAGGGCCAGAACAGAGAGCTTGCTCAGAACAAAAGAACTGTGCTTCCTACACACACGGGGCATATCTAGTTCAACTCTGCTTAGGAAACTGACCAGAACAGTAGCTTCTCTTCAGTCCAATACACTGTACTTGCTGGGAACAGACGCGAGTGCTATTTGCACTGTGTATGGCAATGGGAGCGCAATAGTGACTCTTCTTAGCAGAAAACAACTCTTGCTCGTAGGACAAGAATCTGCATGGGATTCAACTCCGTTTAGGACTGGGAAACAAACGCTAGCTCGCCTTGCAAAAAACACACTCTGCTTTTGAGAAAACAGCACTCTTCTACTCTCCTGTGTTTCCTATAGGGCCAGAACAGTGAGCTTGCTCAGAACAAAAGAACTGTGCTTCCTACACACACGGGGCATATCTAGTTCAACTCTGCTTAGGAAACTGACCAGAACAGTAGCTTCTCTTCAGTCCAATACACTGTACTTGCTGGGAACAGACGCGAGTGCTATTTGCACTGTGTATGGCAATGGGAGCGCAATAGTGACTCTTCTTAGCAGAAAACAACTCTTGCTCGTAGGACCAGAAACTGCATGGGATTCTACTCCGTTTAGGACTGGGAAACAAACGCTAGCTCGCCTTGCAAGAAACACACTCTGCTTTTGAGAAAACAGCACTCTTCTACTCTCCTGTGTTTCCTATAGGGCCAGAACAGTGAGCTTGCTCAGAACAAAAGAACTGTGCTTCCTACACACACGGGGCATATCTAGTTCAACTCTGCTTAGGAAACTGACCAGAACAGTAGCTTCTCTTCAGTCCAATACACTGTACTTGCTGGGAACAGACGCGAGTGCTATTTGCACTGTGTATGGCAATGGGAGCGCAATAGTGACTCTTCTTAGCAGAAAACAACTCTTGCTCGTAGGACCAGAAACTGCATGGGATTCAACTCCGTTTAGGACTGGGAAACAAACGCTAGCTCGCCTTGCAAGAAACACACTCTGCTTTTGAGAAGACAGCACTCCTACTCTCCTGTGTTTCCTATAGGGCCAGAACAGTGAGCTTGCTCAGAACAAAAGAACTGTGCTTCCTACACACACGGGGCATATCTAGTTCAACTCTGCTTAGGAAACTGACCAGAACAGTAGCTTCTCTTCAGTCCAATACACTGTACTTGCTGGGAACAGACGCGAGTGCTATTTGCACTGTGTATGGCAATGGGAGCGCAATAGTGACTCTTCTTAGCAGAAAACAACTCTTGCTCGTAGGACCACAAACTGCATGGGATTCAACTCCGTTTAGGACTGGGAAACAAACGCTAGCTCGCCTTGCAAGAAACACACTCTGCTTTTGAGAAAACAGCACTCTTCTACTCTCCTGTGTTTCCTATAGGGCCAGAACAGTGAGCTTGCTCAGAACAAAAAAACTGTGCTTCCTACACACACGGGGCATATCTAGTTCAACTCTGCTTAGGAAACTGACCAGAACAGTAGCTTCTCTTCAGTCCAATACACTGTACTTGCTGGGAACAGACGCGAGTGCTATTTGCACTGTGTATGGCAATGGGAGCGCAATAGTGACTCTTCTTAGCAGAAAACAACTCTTGCTCGTAGGACCAGAATCTGCATGGGATTCAACTCCGTTTAGGACTGGGAAACAAACGCTAGCTCGCCTTGCAAGAAACACACTCTGCTTTTGAGAAAACAGCACTCTTCTACTCTCCTGTGTTTCCTATAGGGCCAGAACAGTGAGCTTGCTCAGAACAAAAGAACTGTGCTTCCTACACACACGGGGCACATCTAGTTCAACTCTGCTTAGGAAACTAACCAGAACAGTAGCTTCTCTTCAGTCCAATACACTGTACTTGCTGGGAACAGACGCGAGTGCTATTTGCACTGTGTATGGCAATGGGAGCGCAATAGTGACTCTTCTTAGCAGAAAACAACTCTTGCTCGTAGGACCAGAAACTGCATGGGATTCAACTCCGTTTAGGACTGGGAAACAAACGCTAGCTCGCCTTGCAAGAAACACACTCTGCTTTTGAGAAAACAGCACTCTTCTACTCTCCTGTGTTTCCTATAGGGCCAGAACAGTGAGCTTGCTCAGAACAAAAGAACTGTGCTTCCTACACACACGGGGTATATCTAGTTCAACTCTGCTTAGGAAACTGACCAGAACAGTAGCTTCTCTTCAGTCCAATACACTGTACTTGCTGGGAACAGACGCGAGTGCTATTTGCACTGTGTATGGCAATGGGAGCGCAATAGTGACTCTTCTTAGCAGAAAACAACTCTTGCTCGTAGGACCACAAACTGCATGGGATTCAACTCCGTTTAGGACTGGGAAACAAACGCTAGCTCGCCTTGCAAGAAACACACTCTGCTTTTGAGAAAACAGCACTCTTCTACTCTCCTGTGTTTCCTATAGGGCCAGAACAGTGAGCTTGCTCAGAACCAAGAACTGTGCTTCCTACACACACGGGGCATATCTAGTTCAACTCTGCTTAGGAAACTGACAAGAACAGTAGCTTCTCTTCAGTCCAATACACTGTACTTGCTGGGAACAGACGCGAGTGCTATTTGCACTGTGTATGGCAATGGGAGCGCAATAGAGACTCTTCTTAGCAGAAAACAACTCTTGCTCTTAGGTCCAGAATCTGCATGGGATTCTACTCTGTTTAGGACTGGGAAACAAACGCTAGCTCGCCTTGCAAGAAACACACTCTGCTTTTGAGAAAACAGCACTCTTCTACTCTCCTGTGTTTCCTATAGGGCCAGAACAGTGAGCTTGCTCAGAACAAAAGAACTGTGCTTCCTACACACACGGGGCATATCTAGTTCAACTCTGCTTAGGAAACTGACCAGAACAGTAGCTTCTCTTCAGTCCAATACACTGTACTTGCTGGGAACAGACGCGAGTGCTATTTGCACTGTGTATGGCAATGGGAGCGCAATAGTGACTCTTCTTAGCAGAAAACAACTCTTGCTCGTAGGACCAGAAACTGCATGGGATTCTACTCCGTTTAGGACTGGGAAACAAACGCTAGCTCGCCTTGCAAGAAACACACTCTGCTTTTGAGAAAACAGCACTCTTCTACTCTCCTGTGTTTCCTATAGGGCCAGAACAGTGAGCTTGCTCAGAACAAAAGAACTGTGCTTCCTACACACACGGGGCATATCTAGTTCAACTCTGCTTAGGAAACTGACCAGAACAGTAGCTTCTCTTCAGTCCAATACACTGTACTTGCTTGGAACAGACGCGAGTGCTATTTGCACTGTGTATGGCAATGGGAGCGCAATAGTGACTCTTCTTAGCAGAAAACAACTCTTGCTCGTAGGACCAGAATCTGCATGGGATTCAACTCCGTTTAGGACTTGGAAACAAACGCTAGCTCGCCTTGCAAGAAACACACTCTGCTTTTGAGAAAACAGCACTCTTCTACTCTCCTGTGTTTCCTATAGGGCCAGAACAGTGAGCTTGCTCAGAACAAAAGAACTGTGCTTCCTACACACACGGGGCATATCTAGTTCAACTCTGCTTAGGAAACTGACCAGAACAGTAGCTTCTCTTCAGTCCAATACACTGTACTTGCTGGGAACAGACGCGAGTGCTATTTGCACTGTGTATGGCAATGGGAGCGCAATAGTGACTCTTCTAAGGAGAAAACAACTCTTGCTCGTAGGACCAGAAACTGCATGGGATTCAACTCCGTTTAGGACTGGGAAACAAACGCTAGCTCGCCTTGCAAGAAACACACTCTGCTTTTGAGAAAACAGCACTCTTCTACTCTCCTGTGTTTCCTATAGGGCCAGAACAGTGAGCTTGCTCAGAACAAAAGAACTGTGCTTCCTACACACACGGGGCATATCTAGTTCAACTCTGCTTAGGAAACTGACAAGAACAGTAGCTTCTCTTCAGTCCAATACACTGTACTTGCTGGGAACAGACGCGAGTGCTATTTGCACTGTGTATGGCAATGGGAGCGCAATAGTGACTCTTCTTAGCAGAAAACAACTCTTGCTCGTAGGACCAGAAACTGCATGGGATTCAACTCCGTTTAGGACTGGGAAACAAACGCTAGCTCGCCTTGCAAAAAACACACTCTGCTTTTGAGAAAACAGCACTCTTCTACTCTCCTGTGTTTCCTATAGGGCCAGAACAGTGAGCTTGCTCAGAACCAAGGAACTGTGCTTCCTAAACACACGGGGCATATCTAGTTCAACTCTGCTTAAGAAACTGACCAGAACAGTAGCTTCTCTTCAGTCCAATACACTGTACTTGCTGGGAACAGACGCGAGTGCTATTTGCACTGTGTATGGCAATGGGAGCGCAATAGTGACTCTTCTTAGCAGAAAACAACTCATGCTCGTAGGACCAGAAACTGCATGGGATTCTACTCCGTTTAGGACTGGGAAACAAACGCTAGCTCGCCTTGCAAGAAACACACTCTGCTTTTGAGAAAACAGCACTCTTCTACTCTCCTGTGTTTCCTATAGGGCCAGAACAGTGAGCTTGCTCAGAACAAAAGAACTGTGCTTCCTACACACACGGGGCATATCTAGTTCAACTCTGCTTAGGAAACTGACCAGAACAGTAGCTTCTCTTCAGTCCAATACACTGTACTTGCTGGGAACAGACGCGAGTGCTATTTGCACTGTGTATGGCAATGGGAGCGCAATAGTGACTCTTCTTAGCAGAAAACAACTCTTGCTCGTAGGACCACAAACTGCATGGGATTCAACTCCGTTTAGGACTGGGAAACAAACGCTAGCTCGCCTTGCAAGAAACACACTCTGCTTTTGAGAAAACAGCACTCTTCTACTCTCCTGTGTTTCCTATAGGGCCAGAACAGTGAGCTTGCTCAGAACAAAAGAACTGTGCTTCCTACACACACGGGGCATATCTAGTTCAACTCTGCTTAGGAAACTAACCAGAACAGTAGCTTCTCTTCAGTCCAATACACTGTACTTGCTGGGAACAGACGCGAGTGCTATTTGCACTGTGTATGGCAATGGGAGCGCAATAGTGACTCTTCTTAGCAGAAAACAACTCTTGCTCGTAGGACCAGAAACTGCATGGGATTCAACTCCGTTTAGGACTGGGAAACAAACGCTAGCTCGCCTTGCAAGAAACACACTCTGCTTTTGAGAAAACAGCACTCTTCTACTCTCCTGTGTTTCCTATAGGGCCAGAACAGTGAGCTTGCTCAGAACCAAAGAACTGTGCTTCCTACACACACGGGGCATATCTAGTTCAACTCTGCTTAGGAAACTGACCAGAACAGTAGCTTCTCTTCAGTCCAATACACTGTACTTGCTGGGAACAGACGCGAGTGCTATTTGCACTGTGTATGGCAATGGGAGCGCAATAGAGACTCTTCTTAGCAGAAAACAACTCTTGCTCGTAGGACCAGAATCTGCATGGGATTCTACTCTGTTTAGGACTGGGAAACAAACGCTAGCTCGCCTTGCAAGAAACACACTCTGCTTTTGAGAAAACAGCACTCTTCTACTCTCCTGTGTTTCCTATAGGGCCAGAACAGTGAGCTTGCTCAGAACAAAAGAACTGTGCTTCCTACACACACGGAGCATATCTAGTTCAACTCTACTTAGGAAACTGACCAGAACAGTAGCTTCTCTTCAGTCCAATACACTGTACTTGCTGGGAACAGACGCGAGTGCTATTTGCACTGTGTATGGCAATGGGAGCGCAATAGTGACTCTTCTTAGCAGAAAATAACTCTTGCTCGTAGGACCAGAATCTGCATGGGATTCAACTCCGTTTAGGACTGGGAAACAAACGCTAGCTCGCCTTGCAAGAAACACACTCTGCTTTTGAGAAAACAGCACTCTTCTACTCTCCTGTGTTTCCTATAGGGCCAGAACAGTGAGCTTGCTCAGAACAAAAGAACTGTGCTTCCTACACACACGGGGCATATCTAGTTCAACTCTGCTTAGGAAACTGACCAGAACAGTAGCTTCTCTTCAGTCCAATACACTGTACTTGCTGGGAACAGACGCGAGTGCTATTTGCACTGTGTATGGCAATGGGAGCGCAATAGTGACTCTTCTTAGCAGAAAACAACTCTTGCTCGTAGGACCAGAAACTGCATGGGATTTTACTCCGTTTAGGACTGGGAAACAAACGCTAGCTCGCCTTGCAAGAAACACACTCTGCTTTTGAGAAAACAGCACTCTTCTACTCTCCTGTGTTTCCTATAGGGCCAGAACAGTGAGCTTGCTCAGATCAAAAGAACTGTGCTTCCTACACACACGGGGCATATCTAGTTCAACTCTGCTTAGGAAACTGACCAGAACAGTAGCTTCTCTTCAGTCCAATACACTGTACTTGCTGGGAACAGACGCGAGTGCTATTTGCACTGTGTATGGCAATGGGAGCGCAATAGTGACTCTTCTTAGCAGAAAACAACTCTTGCTCGTAGGACCAGAAACTGCATGGGATTCAACTCCGTTTAGGACTGGGAAACAAACGCTAGCTCGCCTTGCAAGAAACACACTCTGCTTTTGAGAAAACAGCACTCTTCTACTCTCCTGTGTTGCCTATAGGGCCAGAACAGTGAGCTTGCTCAGAACAAAAGAACTGTGCTTCCTACACACACGGGGCATATCTAGTTCAACTCTGCTTAGGAAACTGACCAGAACAGTAGCTTCTCTTCAGTCCAATACACTGTACTTGCTGGGAACAGACGCGAGTGCTATTTGCACTGTGTATGGCAATGGGAGCGCAATAGTGACTCTTCTTAGCAGAAAACAACTCTTGCTCGTAGGACAAGAATCTGCATGGGATTCAACTCCGTTTAGGACTGGGAAACAAACGCTAGCTCGCCTTGCAAAAAACACACTCTGCTTTTGAGAAAACAGCACTCTTCTACTCTCCTGTGTTTCCTATAGGGCCAGAACAGTGAGCTTGCTCAGAACAAAAGAACTGTGCTTCCTACACACACGGGGCATATCTAGTTCAACTCTGCTTAGGAAACTGACCAGAACAGTAGCTTCTCTTCAGTCCAATACACTGTACTTGCTGGGAACAGACGCGAGTGCTATTTGCACTGTGTATGGCAATGGGAGCGCAATAGTGACTCTTCTTAGCAGAAAACAACTCTTGCTCGTAGGACCAGAAACTGCATGGGATTTTACTCCGTTTAGGACTGGGAAACAAACGCTAGCTCGCCTTGCAAGAAACACACTCTGCTTTTGAGAAAACAGCACTCTTCTACTCTCCTGTGTTTCCTATAGGGCCAGAACAGTGAGCTTGCTCAGATCAAAAGAACTGTGCTTCCTACACACACGGGGCATATCTAGTTCAACTCTGCTTAGGAAACTGACCAGAACAGTAGCTTCTCTTCAGTCCAATACACTGTACTTGCTGGGAACAGACGCGAGTGCTATTTGCACTGTGTATGGCAATGGGAGCGCAATAGTGACTCTTCTTAGCAGAAAACAACTCTTGCTCGTAGGACCAGAAACTGCATGGGATTCAACTCCGTTTAGGACTGGGAAACAAACGCTAGCTCGCCTTGCAAGAAACACACTCTGCTTTTGAGAAAACAGCACTCTTCTACTCTCCTGTGTTGCCTATAGGGCCAGAACAGTGAGCTTGCTCAGAACAAAAGAACTGTGCTTCCTACACACACGGGGCATATCTAGTTCAACTCTGCTTAGGAAACTGACCAGAACAGTAGCTTCTCTTCAGTCCAATACACTGTACTTGCTGGGAACAGACGCGAGTGCTATTTGCACTGTGTATGGCAATGGGAGCGCAATAGTGACTCTTCTTAGCAGAAAACAACTCTTGCTCGTAGGACAAGAATCTGCATGGGATTCAACTCCGTTTAGGACTGGGAAACAAACGCTAGCTCGCCTTGCAAAAAACACACTCTGCTTTTGAGAAAACAGCACTCTTCTACTCTCCTGTGTTTCCTATAGGGCCAGAACAGTGAGCTTGCTCAGAACCAAAGAACTGTGCTTCCTACACACACGGGGCATATCTAGTTCAACTCTGCTTAGGAAACTGACCAGAACAGTAGCTTCTCTTCAGTCCAATACACTGTACTTGCTGGGAACAGACGCGAGTGCTATTTGCACTGTGTATGGCAATGGGAGCGCAATAGTGACTCTTCTTAGCAGAAAACAACTCTTGCTCGTAGGACCAGAAACTGCATGGGATTTTACTCCGTTTAGGACTGGGAAACAAACGCTAGCTCGCCTTGCAAGAAACACACTCTGCTTTTGAGAAAACAGCACTCTTCTACTCTCCTGTGTTTCCTATAGGGCCAGAACAGTGAGCTTGCTCAGAACAAAAGAACTGTGCTTCCTACACACACGGGGCATATCTAGTTCAACTCTGCTTAGGAAACTGACCAGAACAGTAGCTTCTCTTCAGTCCAATACACTGTACTTGCTGGGAACAGACGCGAGTGCTATTTGCACTGTGTATGGCAATGGGAGCACAATAGTGACTCTTCTTAGCAGAAAACAACTCTTGCTCGTAGGACCAGAAACTGCATGGGATTCAACTCCGTTTAGGACTGGGAAACAAACGCTAGCTCGCCTTGCAAGAAACACACTCTGCTTTTGAGAAAACAGCACTCTTCTACTCTCCTGTGTTGCCTATAGGGCCAGAACAGTGAGCTTGCTCAGAACAAAAGAACTGTGCTTCCTACACACACGGGGCATATCTAGTTCAACTCTGCTTAGGAAACTGACCAGAACAGTAGCTTCTCTTCAGTCCAATACACTGTACTTGCTGGGAACAGACGCGAGTGCTATTTGCACTGTGTATGGCAATGGGAGCGCAATAGTGACTCTTCTTAGCAGAAAACAACTCTTGCTCGTAGGACAAGAATCTGCATGGGATTCAACTCCGTTTAGGACTGGGAAACAAACGCTAGCTCGCCTTGCAAAAAACACACTCTGCTTTTGAGAAAACAGCACTCTTCTACTCTCCTGTGTTTCCTATAGGGCCAGAACAGTGAGCTTGCTCAGACCAAAAGAACTGTGCTTCCTACACACACGGGGCATATCTAGTTCAACTCTGCTTAGGAAACTGACCAGAACAGTAGCTTCTCTTCAGTCCAATACACTGTACTTGCTGGGAACAGACGCGAGTGCTATTTGCACTGTGTATGGCAATGGGAGCGCAATAGTGACTCTTCTTAGCAGAAAACAACTCTTGCTCGTAGGACCAGAAACTGCATGGGATTCTACTCCGTTTAGGACTGGGAAACAAACGCTAGCTCGCCTTGCAAGAAACACACTCTGCTTTTGAGAAAACAGCACTCTTCTACTCTCCTGTGTTTCCTATAGGGCCAGAACAGTGAGCTTGCTCAGAACAAAAGAACTGTGCTTCCTACACACACGGGGCATATCTAGTTCAACTCTGCTTAGGAAACTGACCAGAACAGTAGCTTCTCTTCAGTCCAATACACTGTACTTGCTGGGAACAGACGCGAGTGCTATTTGCACTGTGTATGGCAATGGGAGCGCAATAGTGACTCTTCTAAGCAGAAAACAACTCTTGCTCGTAGGACCAGAAACTGCATGGGATTCAACTCCGTTTAGGACTGGGAAACAAACGCTAGCTCGCCTTGCAAGAAACACACTCTGCTTTTGAGAAAACAGCACTCTTCTACTCTCCTGTGTTTCCTATAGGGCCAGAACAGTGAGCTTGCTCAGAACAAAAGAACTGTGCTTCCTACACACACGGGGCATATCTAGTTCAACTCTGCTTAGGAAACTGACCAGAACAGTAGCTTCTCTTCAGTCCAATACACTGTACTTGCTGGGAACAGACGCGAGTGCTATTTGCACTGTGTATGGCAATGGGAGCGCAATAGTGACTCTTCTTAGCAGAAAACAACTCTTGCTCGTAGGACCACAAACTGCATGGGATTCAACTCCGTTTAGGACTGGGAAACAAACGCTAGCTCGCCTTGCAAGAAACACACTCTGCTTTTGAGAAAACAGCACTCTTCTACTCTCCTGTGTTTCCTATAGGGCCAGAACAGTGAGCTTGCTCAGAAAAAAAAAACTGTGCTTCCTACACACACGGGGCATATCTAGTTCAACTCTGCTTAGGAAACTGACCAGAACAGTAGCTTCTCTTCAGTCCAATACACTGTACTTGCTGGGAACAGACGCGAGTGCTATTTGCACTGTGTATGGCAATGGGAGCGCAATAGTGACTCTTCTTAGCAGAAAACAACTCTTGCTCGTAGGACCAGAAACTGCATGGGATTCAACTCCGTTTAGGACTGGGAAACAAACGCTAGCTCGCCTTGCAAGAAACACACTCTGCTTTTGAGAAAACAGCACTCTTCTACTCTCCTGTGTTTCCTATAGGGCCAGAACAGTGAGCTTGCTCAGAACAAAAGAACTGTGCTTCCTACACACACGGGGTATATCTAGTTCAACTCTGCTTAGGAAACTGACCAGAACAGTAGCTTCTCTTCAGTCCAATACACTGTACTTGCTGGGAACAGACGCGAGTGCTATTTGCACTGTGTATGGCAATGGGAGCGCAATAGTGACTCTTCTTAGCAGAAAACAACTCTTGCTCGTAGGACCACAAACTGCATGGGATTCAACTCCGTTTAGGACTGGGAAACAAACGCTAGCTCGCCTTGCAAGAAACACACTCTGCTTTTGAGAAAACAGCACTCTTCTACTCTCCTGTGTTTCCTATAGGGCCAGAACAGTGAGCTTGCTCAGAACCAAAGAACTGTGCTTCCTACACACACGGGGCATATCTAGTTCAACTCTGCTTAGGAAACTGACAAGAACAGTAGCTTCTCTTCAGTCCAATACACTGTACTTGCTGGGAACAGACGCGAGTGCTATTTGCACTGTGTATGGCAATGGGAGCGCAATAGAGACTCTTCTTAGCAGAAAACAACTCTTGCTCGTAGGTCCAGAATCTGCATGGGATTCTACTCTGTTTAGGACTGGGAAACAAACGCTAGCTCGCCTTGCAAGAAACACACTCTGCTTTTGAGAAAACAGCACTCTTCTACTCTCCTGTGTTTCCTATAGGGCCAGAACAGTGAGCTTGCTCAGAACAAAAGAACTGTGCTTCCTACACACACGGGGCATATCTAGTTCAACTCTGCTTAGGAAACTGACCAGAACAGTAGCTTCTCTTCAGTCCAATACACTGTACTTGCTGGGAACAGACGCGAGTGCTATTTGCACTGTGTATGGCAATGGGAGCGCAATAGTGACTCTTCTTAGCAGAAAACAACTCTTGCTCGTAGGACCAGAAACTGCATGGGATTCTACTCCGTTTAGGACTGGGAAACAAACGCTAGCTCGCCTTGCAAGAAACACACTCTGCTTTTGAGAAAACAGCACTCTTCTACTCTCCTGTGTTTCCTGTAAAGCCAGAACAGTGAGCTTGCTCAGAACAAAAGAACTGTGCTTCCTACACACACGGGGCATATCTAGTTCAACTCTGCTTAGGAAACTGACCAGAACAGTAGCTTCTCTTCAGTCCAATACACTGTACTTGCTTGGAACAGACGCGAGTGCTATTTGCACTGTGTATGGCAATGGGAGCGCAATAGTGACTCTTCTTAGCAGAAAACAACTCTTGCTCGTAGGACCAGAATCTGCATGGGATTCAACTCCGTTTAGGACTTGGAAACAAACGCTAGCTCGCCTTGCAAGAAACACACTCTGCTTTTGAGAAAACAGCACTCTTCTACTCTCCTGTGTTTCCTATAGGGCCAGAACAGTGAGCTTGCTCAGAACAAAAGAACTGTGCTTCCTACACACACGGGGCATATCTAGTTCAACTCTGCTTAGGAAACTGACCAGAACAGTAGCTTCTCTTCAGTCCAATACACTGTACTTGCTGGGAACAGACGCGAGTGCTATTTGCACTGTGTATGGCAATGGGAGCGCAATAGTGACTCTTCTAAGGAGAAAACAACTCTTGCTCGTAGGACCAGAAACTGCATGGGATTCAACTCCGTTTAGGACTGGGAAACAAACGCTAGCTCGCCTTGCAAGAAACACACTCTGCTTTTGAGAAAACAGCACTCTTCTACTCTCCTGTGTTTCCTATAGGGCCAGAACAGTGAGCTTGCTCAGAACAAAAGAACTGTGCTTCCTACACACACGGGGCATATCTAGTTCAACTCTGCTTAGGAAACTGACAAGAACAGTAGCTTCTCTTCAGTCCAATACACTGTACTTGCTGGGAACAGACGCGAGTGCTATTTGCACTGTGTATGGCAATGGGAGCGCAATAGTGACTCTTCTTAGCAGAAAACAACTCTTGCTCGTAGGACCAGAAACTGCATGGGATTCAACTCCGTTTAGGACTGGGAAACAAACGCTAGCTCGCCTTGCAAAAAACACACTCTGCTTTTGAGAAAACAGCACTCTTCTACTCTCCTGTGTTTCCTATAGGGCCAGAACAGTGAGCTTGCTCAGAACCAAGGAACTGTGCTTCCTAAACACACGGGGCATATCTAGTTCAACTCTGCTTAAGAAACTGACCAGAACAGTAGCTTCTCTTCAGTCCAATACACTGTACTTGCTGGGAACAGACGCGAGTGCTATTTGCACTGTGTATGGCAATGGGAGCGCAATAGTGACTCTTCTTAGCAGAAAACAACTCATGCTCGTAGGACCAGAAACTGCATGGGATTCTACTCCGTTTAGGACTGGGAAACAAACGCTAGCTCGCCTTGCAAGAAACACACTCTGCTTTTGAGAAAACAGCACTCTTCTACTCTCCTGTGTTTCCTATAGGGCCAGAACAGTGAGCTTGCTCAGAACAAAAGAACTGTGCTTCCTACACACACGGGGCATATCTAGTTCAACTCTGCTTAGGAAACTGACCAGAACAGTAGCTTCTCTTCAGTCCAATACACTGTACTTGCTGGGAACAGACGCGAGTGCTATTTGCACTGTGTATGGCAATGGGAGCGCAATAGTGACTCTTCTTAGCAGAAAACAACTCTTGCTCGTAGGACCACAAACTGCATGGGATTCAACTCCGTTTAGGACTGGGAAACAAACGCTAGCTCGCCTTGCAAGAAACACACTCTGCTTTTGAGAAAACAGCACTCTTCTACTCTCCTGTGTTTCCTATAGGGCCAGAACAGTGAGCTTGCTCAGAACAAAAAAACTGTGCTTCCTACACACACGGGGCATATCTAGTTCAACTCTGCTTAGGAAACTGACCAGAACAGTAGCTTCTCTTCAGTCCAATACACTGTACTTGCTGGGAACAGACGCGAGTGCTATTTGCACTGTGTATGGCAATGGGAGCGCAATAGTGACTCTTCTTAGCAGAAAACAACTCTTGCTCGTAGGACCAGAATCTGCATGGGATTCAACTCCGTTTAGGACTGGGAAACAAACGCTAGCTCGCCTTGCAAGAAACACACTCTGCTTTTGAGAAAACAGCACTCTTCTACTCTCCTGTGTTTCCTATAGGGCCAGAACAGTGAGCTTGCTCAGAACAAAAGAACTGTGCTTCCTACACACACGGGGCATATCTAGTTCAACTCTGCTTAGGAAACTGACAAGAACAGTAGCTTCTCTTCAGTCCAATACACTGTACTTGCTGGGAACAGACGCGAGTGCTATTTGCACTGTGTATGGCAATGGGAGCGCAATAGTGACTCTTCTTAGCAGAAAACAACTCTTGCTCGTAGGACCAGAAACTGCATGGGATTCAACTCCGTTTAGGACTGGGAAACAAACGCTAGCTCGCCTTGCAAAAAACACACTCTGCTTTTGAGAAAACAGCACTCTTCTACTCTCCTGTGTTTCCTATAGGGCCAGAACAGTGAGCTTGCTCAGAACCAAGGAACTGTGCTTCCTAAACACACGGGGCATATCTAGTTCAACTCTGCTTAAGAAACTGACCAGAACAGTAGCTTCTCTTCAGTCCAATACACTGTACTTGCTGGGAACAGACGCGAGTGCTATTTGCACTGTGTATGGCAATGGGAGCGCAATAGTGACTCTTCTTAGCAGAAAACAACTCATGCTCGTAGGACCAGAAACTGCATGGGATTCTACTCCGTTTAGGACTGGGAAACAAACGCTAGCTCGCCTTGCAAGAAACACACTCTGCTTTTGAGAAAACAGCACTCTTCTACTCTCCTGTGTTTCCTATAGGGCCAGAACAGTGAGCTTGCTCAGAACAAAAGAACTGTGCTTCCTACACACACGGGGCATATCTAGTTCAACTCTGCTTAGGAAACTGACCAGAACAGTAGCTTCTCTTCAGTCCAATACACTGTACTTGCTGGGAACAGACGCGAGTGCTATTTGCACTGTGTATGGCAATGGGAGCGCAATAGTGACTCTTCTTAGCAGAAAACAACTCTTGCTCGTAGGACCACAAACTGCATGGGATTCAACTCCGTTTAGGACTGGGAAACAAACGCTAGCTCGCCTTGCAAGAAACACACTCTGCTTTTGAGAAAACAGCACTCTTCTACTCTCCTGTGTTTCCTATAGGGCCAGAACAGTGAGCTTGCTCAGAACAAAAAAACTGTGCTTCCTACACACACGGGGCATATCTAGTTCAACTCTGCTTAGGAAACTGACCAGAACAGTAGCTTCTCTTCAGTCCAATACACTGTACTTGCTGGGAACAGACGCGAGTGCTATTTGCACTGTGTATGGCAATGGGAGCGCAATAGTGACTCTTCTTAGCAGAAAACAACTCTTGCTCGTAGGACCAGAATCTGCATGGGATTCAACTCCGTTTAGGACTGGGAAACAAACGCTAGCTCGCCTTGCAAGAAACACACTCTGCTTTTGAGAAAACAGCACTCTTCTACTCTCCTGTGTTTCCTATAGGGCCAGAACAGTGAGCTTGCTCAGAACAAAAGAACTGTGCTTCCTACACACACGGGGCACATCTAGTTCAACTCTGCTTAGGAAACTAACCAGAACAGTAGCTTCTCTTCAGTCCAATACACTGTACTTGCTGGGAACAGACGCGAGTGCTATTTGCACTGTGTATGGCAATGGGAGCGCAATAGTGACTCTTCTTAGCAGAAAACAACTCTTGCTCGTAGGACCAGAAACTGCATGGGATTCAACTCCGTTTAGGACTGGGAAACAAACGCTAGCTCGCCTTGCAAGAAACACACTCTGCTTTTGAGAAAACAGCACTCTTCTACTCTCCTGTGTTTCCTGTAAATCCAGAACAGTGAGCTTGCTCAGAACAAAAGAACTGTGCTTCCTACACACACGGGGCATATCTAGTTCAACTCTGCTTAGGAAACTGACCAGAACAGTAGCTTCTCTTCAGTCCAATACACTGTACTTGCTTGGAACAGACGCGAGTGCTATTTGCACTGTGTATGGCAATGGGAGCGCAATAGTGACTCTTCTTAGCAGAAAACAACTCTTGCTCGTAGGACCAGAATCTGCATGGGATTCAACTCCGTTTAGGACTTGGAAACAAACGCTAGCTCGCCTTGCAAGAAACACACTCTGCTTTTGAGAAAACAGCACTCTTCTACTCTCCTGTGTTTCCTATAGGGCCAGAACAGTGAGCTTGCTCAGAACAAAAGAACTGTGCTTCCTACACACACGGGGCATATCTAGTTCAACTCTGCTTAGGAAACTGACCAGAACAGTAGCTTCTCTTCAGTCCAATACACTGTACTTGCTGGGAACAGACGCGAGTGCTATTTGCACTGTGTATGGCAATGGGAGCGCAATAGTGACTCTTCTTAGCAGAAAACAACTCTTGCTCGTAGGACCAGAAACTGCATGGGATTCAACTCCGTTTAGGACTGGGAAACAAACGCTAGCTCGCCTTGCAAGAAACACACTCTGCTTTTGAGAAAACAGCACTCTTCTACTCTCCTGTGTTTCCTATAGGGCCAGAACAGTGAGCTTGCTCAGAACAAAAGAACTGTGCTTCCTACACACACGGGGCATATCTAGTTCAACTCTGCTTAGGAAACTGACAAGAACAGTAGCTTCTCTTCAGTCCAATACACTGTACTTGCTGGGAACAGACGCGAGTGCTATTTGCACTGTGTATGGCAATGGGAGCGCAATAGTGACTCTTCTTAGCAGAAAACAACTCTTGCTCGTAGGACCAGAAACTGCATGGGATTCAACTCCGTTTAGGACTGGGAAACAAACGCTAGCTCGCCTTGCAAAAAACACACTCTGCTTTTGAGAAAACAGCACTCTTCTACTCTCCTGTGTTTCCTATAGGGCCAGAACAGTGAGCTTGCTCAGAACCAAGGAACTGTGCTTCCTAAACACACGGGGCATATCTAGTTCAACTCTGCTTAAGAAACTGACCAGAACAGTAGCTTCTCTTCAGTCCAATACACTGTACTTGCTGGGAACAGACGCGAGTGCTATTTGCACTGTGTATGGCAATGGGAGCGCAATAGTGACTCTTCTTAGCAGAAAACAACTCATGCTCGTAGGACCAGAAACTGCATGGGATTCTACTCCGTTTAGGACTGGGAAACAAACGCTAGCTCGCCTTGCAAGAAACACACTCTGCTTTTGAGAAAACAGCACTCTTCTACTCTCCTGTGTTTCCTATAGGGCCAGAACAGTGAGCTTGCTCAGAACAAAAGAACTGTGCTTCCTACACACACGGGGCATATCTAGTTCAACTCTGCTTAGGAAACTGACCAGAACAGTAGCTTCTCTTCAGTCCAATACACTGTACTTGCTGGGAACAGACGCGAGTGCTATTTGCACTGTGTATGGCAATGGGAGCGCAATAGTGACTCTTCTTAGCAGAAAACAACTCTTGCTCGTAGGACCACAAACTGCATGGGATTCAACTCCGTTTAGGACTGGGAAACAAACGCTAGCTCGCCTTGCAAGAAACACACTCTGCTTTTGAGAAAACAGCACTCTTCTACTCTCCTGTGTTTCCTATAGGGCCAGAACAGTGAGCTTGCTCAGAACAAAAAAACTGTGCTTCCTACACACACGGGGCATATCTAGTTCAACTCTGCTTAGGAAACTGACCAGAACAGTAGCTTCTCTTCAGTCCAATACACTGTACTTGCTGGGAACAGACGCGAGTGCTATTTGCACTGTGTATGGCAATGGGAGCGCAATAGTGACTCTTCTTAGCAGAAAACAACTCTTGCTCGTAGGACCAGAATCTGCATGGGATTCAACTCCGTTTAGGACTGGGAAACAAACGCTAGCTCGCCTTGCAAGAAACACACTCTGCTTTTGAGAAAACAGCACTCTTCTACTCTCCTGTGTTTCCTATAGGGCCAGAACAGTGAGCTTGCTCAGAACAAAAGAACTGTGCTTCCTACACACACGGGGCATATCTAGTTCAACTCTGCTTAGGAAACTAACCAGAACAGTAGCTTCTCTTCAGTCCAATACACTGTACTTGCTGGGAACAGACGCGAGTGCTATTTGCACTGTATGGCAATGGGAGCGCAATAGTGACTCTTCTTAGCAGAAAACAACTCTTGCTCGTAGGACCAGAAACTGCATGGGATTCAACTCCGTTTAGGACTGGGAAACAAACGCTAGCTCGCCTTGCAAGAAACACACTCTGCTTTTGAGAAAACAGCACTCTTCTACTCTCCTGTGTTTCCTATAGGGCCAGAACAGTGAGCTTGCTCAGAACCAAAGAACTGTGCTTCCTACACACACGGGGCATATCTAGTTCAACTCTGCTTAGGAAACTGACCAGAACAGTAGCTTCTCTTCAGTCCAATACACTGTACTTGCTGGGAACAGACGCGAGTGCTATTTGCACTGTGTATGGCAATGGGAGCGCAATAGTGACTCTTCTTAGCAGAAAACAACTCTTGCTCGTAGGACCACAAACTGCATGGGATTCAACTCCGTTTAGGACTGGGAAACAAACGCTAGCTTGCCTTGCAAGAAACACACTCTGCTTTTGAGAAAACAGCACTCTTCTACTCTCCTGTGTTTCCTATAGGGCCAGAACAGTGAGCTTGCTCAGAACAAAAGAACTGTGCTTCCTACACACACGGGGTATATCTAGTTCAACTCTGCTTAGGAAACTGACCAGAACAGTAGCTTCTCTTCAGTCCAATACACTGTACTTGCTGGGAACAGACGCGAGTGCTATTTGCACTGTGTATGGCAATGGGAGCGCAATAGTGACTCTTCTTAGCAGAAAACAACTCTTGCTCGTAGGACCACAAACTGCATGGGATTCAACTCCGTTTAGGACTGGGAAACAAACGCTAGCTCGCCTTGCAAGAAACACACTCTGCTTTTGAGAAAACAGCACTCTTCTACTCTCCTGTGTTTCCTATAGGGCCAGAACAGTGAGCTTGCTCAGAACCAAAGAACTGTGCTTCCTACACACACGGGGCATATCTAGTTCAACTCTGCTTAGGAAACTGACCAGAACAGTAGCTTCTCTTCAGTCCAATACACTGTACTTGCTGGGAACAGACGCGAGTGCTATTTGCACTGTGTATGGCAATGGGAGCGCAATAGAGACTCTTCTTAGCAGAAAACAACTCTTGCTCGTAGGACCAGAATCTGCATGGGATTCTACTCTGTTTAGGACTGGGAAACAAACGCTAGCTCGCCTTGCAAGAAACACACTCTGCTTTTGAGAAAACAGCACTCTTCTACTCTCCTGTGTTTCCTATAGGGCCAAAACAGTGAGCTTGCTCAGAACAAAAGAACTGTGCTTCCTACACACACGGAGCATATCTAGTTCAACTCTACTTAGGAAACTGACCAGAACAGTAGCTTCTCTTCAGTCCAATACACTGTACTTGCTGGGAAC
>NW_026737484.1:0-39553 GCF_949786415.1 Peromyscus eremicus | reverse complement strand
ATATGGCCGTGTGTGTAGGAAGCACAGTTTTTTTGTTCTGAGCAAGCTCACTGCTCGGAACACATAGGAAACACAGTAGAATAGAAGAGTGCAATTTTCTCAAAAGCAGTGTGTGTTTCTTGTAAGGCGAGCTAGGGTTTGTTTCCTAGTACTAAATGGGAATTGAATCACATGCAGTTTGTGGTCCTACGAACAAGAGTTGTTTTCTGGTAAGGAAAGTCACTATTGCGCTCCCATTGCCATACACCTCGCAAATAGCACTCGCATCTTTTCCCAGCAAGTACAGTGTATTGGACTGAACAGGAGCTACTGTTCTTGTCAGGTTCCTAAGCAGAGTTGAACTAGATATGGTCCGTGCGTGTAGGAAGCACAGTTCTTTGTTCTGAGCAAGCTTACTGTTTGGACCCCGTAGGAAACACAGTAGAGTAGAAGAGTGCTCTTTTCTCAAAAGCAGAGTGTGTTTTTTGTAAGGAGAGCTAGCGTTTGTTTTCCAGTCCTAAATGGAGTTGAATCCCATGCAGTTTCTGGTCCTACGAGCAAGAGTTGTTTTATGGTAAGAAAAGTCAATATTGCGCTGCCATTGCCATACACAAGATAAATAGCACTGGTGTCTGTTCCCAGCAAATACAGTGTATTGGACTGAAGAGGATCTACTGTTCTTGTCAGGTTCGTAAGCAGAATTGAACTAGATATGGCCGTGTGTGTAGGAAAGCACAGTTTTTTTGTTCTGAGGCATGCTCACTGTTCTGGCCCTCTAGGAAACACAGTAGAGTAGAAGAGTGCTCTTTTCTCTAAAGCAAAGTGTGTTTCTTGTAAGGTGAGCTCGCGTTTGGTTCCCAGTCCTAAATGGAGTTGAGACTCATGCAGTTTTTCTTCCTATGCGCAAGAGTTGTTTTCTGGTAAGAAGAGTCACTATTGCGCTCCAAATGCCATACACAGTGCAAATAGCACTCGCGTCTGTTCCCAGCAAGTACAGAGTAGGGACTGTATAGGAGCTACTGTTCTTGTCAGTTTCCTAAGCAGAATTGAACTAGATATGGTCCATGTGTGTAGGAAGCACAATTCTTTTGTTCTAAGCAAGCTCACTGTTTGGACCCCATAGGAAACACAGAAGAGTAGAAGAGTGCTCTTTTCTCTAAAGCAGAGTGTGTTTCTTGTAAGTCGAGCTAGCGTTTGTTTCCTTTTCCTAAATGAAGTTGAATCCCATGCAGTTTCTGGTCCTGCGAACAAGAGTTGTTTTCTGGTAAGGAAAGTCACTATTGCGCTCCCATTGCCATACACAGTGCAAATAGCACAAGCGTCTGTTCCCAGCAAGTACAGTGTATTGGACTGAATAGGTGCTACTGTTCTTGTCAGTTTCCTAAGCAGACTTGAACTAGATATGGCCGTGTGTGTAGGAGGCACAGTTTTTTTGTTCTGAGCAAGCTCACTGTTCGGAAACACATAGGAAACACAGTAGAGTAGAAGAGTGCTCTTTTCTCAAAAGCAGAGTGTGTTTCTTGGAAGGCGAGCTAGCTTTGTTTCCTAGTCCTAAATGGAGGTTGCGTCACACGCAGTTTTTTGTCCTACAAGCAAGAGTTCTTTTCTGGTAAGACGAGTCACTATTGTTCTCCAATTGCCATACACAGTGCAAATAGCACTCGTGTCTGTTCCACGCAAGTACAGTGTATTGGACTGAAGAGGAGCTACTGTTCTTGTCAGTTTTCCTAACCAGAGTTGAACTAGATATGGACCGTGTGTGTAGGAAGCACAGTTCTTTTGTTCTGTGCAAGCTCATTGTTCTGGCCATATAGGAACACAGTAGAGTAGAAGAGTGCTCTTTTCTCAAAAGCAGAGTGTGTTTCTAGTAAGGCGAGCTAGTGTTTGTTTGGCCAGTCCTAAATGGAGTTGAATCACATGCAGTTTCTGGTCCTACGAGGAAGACATGTTTTCTGGTAAGGAAAGTCACTATTGCGCTCCATTGCCATACACAGTGCAAATAGCACTCGCGTCTGTTCCCAGAAAGTACAGTGTATCGGACTGAAGAGGAGCTACTGTTCTTGTCAGTTTCCTAAGCAGACTTGAACTAGATTTGGCCGTGTGTGTAGGAACCACAGTTTTTTGTTCTGAGCAATCTCACTGTTCGGACCCCTCAGGAAAATCAGTAGAGTAGAAGAGTGCTCTTTTCTCAAAAGCAGAGTGTGTTTCTTGTAAGGCGAGCTAGCGTTTGTTTCCCAGTCCTAAATGAGTTTGAATCCCATGCAGTTTCTGGTCCTACCAGCAAGAGTTGTTTTCTGTAAGAAGAGTTACTATTGTGCTGCCATTGCCATACACAGGACAAATAGCACTGGCGTCTGTTCCCAGCAAGTACAGTGTATTAGACTGAACAGGAGCTACTGTTCTTTGTCAGGTTCCTAAGCAGACTTGAACTAGATGTGGCCGTGTGAGTAGGAAGCACAGTTTTTTTTTTTTTCTGAGCAAGCTCACTGTTCGGAACACATAGGAAACACAGTAGAATAGAAGAGTGCTCTTTTCTCAAAAGCAGAGTGTGTTTCTTGGAAGGTGAGCTAGCGTTTGTTTCCCAGTCCTAAATGGAGTTCAGTCACATGCAGTTTTTTGTCCTACGAGCAAGAGTTGTTTTTCTGGTAAGACGATTCACTATTGTGCTCCAATTGCCATACACAGTGCAAATAGCACTCGCGTCTGTTCCCCGCAAGTACAGTGTATTGGACTGAAGAAGAGCTACTGTTCTTGTCAGTTTCCTAAGCAGAGTTGAACTAGATATGGCCCGTATGTGTAGGAAGCACAGTTCTTTTGTTCTGAGCAAGCTCACTGTTCGGGACCCCATAGGCAACACAGTAGAGTAGAAGAGTGCTCTTTTCTCAAAAGCAGAGTGAGTTTCTTGTAAGGCGAGCTAGCGTTTGTTTCCCAGTCCTAAATGGAGTTGAATCACATGCAGTTTCTGGTCCTACGAGCAAGAGTTGTTTTCTGGTAAGAAGAGTTACTATTGTGCTGCCATTGCCATACACAGGACAAATAGCACTGGCGTCTGTTCCCAGCAAGTACAGTGTATTAGACTGAACAGGAGCTACTGTTCTTGTCAGGTTCCTAAGCAGACTTGAACTAGATGTGGGCCGTGTGAGTAGGAAGCACAGTTTTTTTTTTCTGAGCAAGCTCACTGTTCGGAACACATAGGAAACACAGTAGAATAGAAGAGTGCTCTTTTCTCAAAAGCAGAGTGTGTTTCTTGGAAGGTGAGCTAGCGTTTGTTTCCCAGTCCTAAATGGAGTTCAGTCACATGCAGTTTTTTGTCCTACGAGCAAGAGTTGTTTTCTGGTAAGACGATTCACTATTGTGCTCCAATTGCATACACAGTGCAAATAGCACTCGCGTCTGTTCCCCGCAAGTACAGTGTATTGGACTGAAGAAGAGCTACTGTTCTTGTCAGTTTTCCTAAGCAGAGTTGAACTAGATATGGCCCGTATGTGTAGGAAGCACAGTTCTTTTGTTCTGAGCAAGCTCACTGTTCGGACCCCCATAGGCAACACAGTAGAGTAGAAGAGTGCTCTTTTCTCAAAAGCAGAGTGAGTTTCTTGTAAGGCGAGCTAGTGTTTGTTTCCCAGTCCTAAATGGAGTTGAATCACATGCAGTTTCTGGTCCTACGAGCAAGAGTTGTTTTCTGGTAAGGAAATTCACTATTGCGTTCCCATTGCCATACACAGTGCAAATAGCCCTCCCGTCTGTTCCCAGCAAGTACAGTGTATTGGACTGAAGAGCAGCTACTGTTCTTCTCAGTTTCTTAAGAAGAGTTGAACTAGATATGGCCCGTGTGTGTAGGAAGCACAGTTTTTTTATTCTGAGCAAGCTCATTGTTCTGGCCCTATAGGAAACACAGTAGAGTAGAAGAGTGCTCTTTTTTCAAAAGCAGAGTGTGTTTCTTGTAAAGCGAGCTAGAGTTTGTTTCCCAGTCCTAAATGGAGTTGAGTCACATGCAGTTTTTTCTCCTACGAGCAAGAGCTCTTTTCTGGTAAGACTAGTCACTATTGTGCTCCAATTGCCGTAAACAGTGCAAATAGCACTCGCGTATGTTCCCAGCAAGTACAGTGTATTGGACTGAAGAGGATCTACTCTTCTTGTCAGGTTCCTAAGCAGAATTGAACTAGATATGGGTGTGTGTGTAGGAAGCACAGTTCTTTTGTTCTGAGCAAGCTCACTGTTCAGGCCTTATAATAAACACAGTAGAGTAGAAGAGTTCTCTTTTCTCTAAAGCAGAGTGTGTTTCTTGTAAGGCCAGCTAGCGTTTGTTTCCCAGTCCTAAATAGAGTTGAATCACATGCAGTTTCTGGTCCTACGAGCAAGAGTTGTTTTATGGTAAGAAGAGTCAGTATTGTGCTGCCATTACATACACAGGACAAATAGCACTATCGTCTGTTCCCAGCAAGTACAGTGTTTTGGACTGAAGAGGAGCTACTGTTCTTGTCAGTTTCCTAAGTAGAGTTGAACTAGATATGGTCGGTGTGTGTAGGAAGCACAGTTCTTTTATTCTGAGCAAGCTCACTGTTTGGAGCCCATAGGAAACACAGTAGAGTAGAAGAGTGCTCTTTTCTCAAAAGCAGAGTGTGTTTCTTGTAAGGCGAGCTAGCGTGTGTTTCCCAGTCCTAAATGGAGTTGAATCCCATGCAGTTTCTGGTCCTACGGGCAAGAATTGTTTTTCTGGTAAGAAGAGTCAATATTGCGCTGCCATTGCCATACACAGGACAAATAGCACTGGCGTCTGTTCCAGCAAGTACAGTGTATTGGACTGAACAGGAGCTACTGTTCTTGTCAGGTTCCTAAGCAGACTTGAAGTAGATGTGGCCGTGTGTGTAGGAAGCACAGTTTTTTTGTTCTGAGCAAGCTCACTGCTCGGAACACATAGGAAACACAGTAGAATAGAAGAGTGCTCTTTTCTCAAAAGCAGAGTGTGTTTCTTGGAAGGCGAGCTCACGTTTGTTTCCCAGTCCTAAATGGAGTTGAGTCACATGCAGTTTTTGGTCCTACGAGCAAGAGTTGTTTTCTGGTAAGGAGAGTCACTATTTCGCTCCAAATGCCATACACAGTGCAAATAGCATTCGCGTCTGTTCCCAGCAAGTACAGTGTATCGGACTGTATAGGAGCTACTGTTCTTGTCAGTTTCCTAAGCAGAATAAACTAGATATGGTCCATGTGTGTAGGAAGCACAGTTTTTTTGTTCTAAGCAAGCTTACTGTTTGGACCCTATAGGAAACACAAGTAGAGTAGAAGAGTGCTCTTTTCTCAAAAGCAGAGTGTGTTTCTTGGAAGGCGAGCTCACGTTTGTTTCCCAGTCCTAAATGGAGTTGAGTCACATGCAGTTTTTGGTCCTACGAGCAAGAGTTGTTTTCTGGTAAGGAGAGTCACTACTTCGCTCCAAATGCCATACACAGTGCAAATAGCATTTGCGTCTGTTCCCAGCAAGTACAGTGTATTGGACTGTATAGGAGCTACTGTTCTTGTCTGTTTCCTAAGCAGAATAAAATAGATATGGTCCATGTGTGTAGGAAGCACAGTTCTTTTGTTCTAAGCAAGCTCACTGTTTGGACCCTATAGGAAACACAGTAGAGTAGAAGAGTGCTCTTTTCTCAAAAGCAGAGTGTGTTTCTTGTAAGGCGAGCTAGCGTTTGTTTCCCAATCCTAAATGGAGTTGAATCACATGCAGTTTCTGGTCCTACGAGCAAGAGTTGTTTTCTGGTAAGGAAAGTCACTACTGCTCTCCCATTGCCATACACAGTGCAAACAGCACTCGCGTTTGTTCCCAGCAAGTACAGTGTATCAGAATGAAGAGGAGCTACTGTTCTTGTCAGTTTCCTAAGTAGAGTTGAACTAGATATGGCCCGTGTGTAGGATGCACAGTTCTTTTGTTCGGAGCACGCTCACTGTTCTGGCCCTATAGGAAACACAGTAGATTAGAAGACTGCTCTTTTCTCAAAGCAGAGTGTGTTTCTTGGAAAGCCAGCGAGCGTTTGTTTCGCAGTCCTAAATGGAGTTGAATCACATGCAGTTTCTGGTCCTACGAGCAAGAGTTATTTTATGGTAAGAAGAGTCACTATTGCGCTGCCATTGCCATACACAGTGCAAATGGCACTGGCATCTGTTCCCAGCAAGTACAGTGTATTGGACTGAAGAGGATCTACTGTTCTTGTCAGGTTCCTAAGCAGAATTGAACTAGATATGGCCGTGTGTGTAGGAATCACAGTTCTTTTGTTCTGAGCAAGCTCACAGTTCTGGCCCTATAAGAAACACAGTAGACTAGAAGAGTGCTCTTTTCTCAAAAGCAGAGTGTGTTTCTTGTAAGGCGAGCTAGTGTTTGTTTCCCAGTCCTAAATGGAGTTGAATCCCATGCAGTTTCTGGTTCTACCAGCAAGAGTTGTTTTCCGGTAAGAAGAGTCACTTTTGCGCTCCCATTGCCATACACAGTGAAAATAGCACTCGCTTCTGTTCCCAGGAAGTACAGTGTATTGGACTGAATATTAGCTACTGTTCTTGTCAGTATCCTAAGCAGAGTTGAACTAGATATGGCCTGTGTGTGTAGGAAGCACAGTTCTTTTGTTCTAAGCAAGCTCACTGTTCGGTCCTCTTAGGAAACACAGTAGAGTAGAAGAGTGCTCTTTTCTCAAAAGCAGAGTGTGTTTCTTGTAAGGCGAGCTAGCGTTGTTTCCCAGTCCCAAATGGTGTTGAATCACATGCAGTTTTTGGTCCTACGAGCAAGAGTTGTTTTCTGGTAAGGAAAGTCACTATTGTGCTCCCATTGCCATACACAGTGCAAATAGCACTCGCGTCTTTTCCCAGCAAGTACAGTGTACTGGACTGAAGAGGAGCTACTGTTCTTGTTAGTTTCCTAAGCAGAATTGAACTAGATTTGGGTGTGTGTGTAGGAAGCACAGTTCTTTTGTTCTGAGCAAGCTCACTGTTCAGGCCTTATAGGAAACACAGTAGAGTAGAAGAGTGCTCTTTTCTCAAAAGCAGAGTATGTTTCTTGTAATGCGTGCTAGGGTTTTTTCCCAGTCCTAAATGGAGTTGAATCACATACAGTTTTGTTCCTACTAGCATGAGTTGTTTTCTGGTAAGGAAAGTCACTATTGCGCTCCCATTGCCATACATAGTGCAAATAGCACTCGCGTCTGTTCCCAGCATGTACAGTGTATTGGACTGAAGATGAGCTACTGTTCTTGTCAGCTTCCTAAGCAGAGTTGAACTAGATATGGCTCGTGTGTGTAGGAAGCACAGTTCTTTTGTTCTGAGCAAGCTCACTGTTCAGACCCCTTAGGAAACACTTTAGAGTAGAAGATGGCTCTTTTCTCAAAAGCAGAGTGTGTTTCTTCTAAGGCGAGCTAGCGTTTGTTTCCCAGTCCTAAATGGAGTTGAATCCCATGCAGTTTCTGGTCCTACGAGCAAGAGTTGTTTTCTGGTAAGAAGAGTCACTATTGCACTCCTTTGTCATACACAGGGCAAATAGCACTCGCGTCTGTTCCCAGCAACTACAGTGTATTGGACTGAAGAGGAGCAACTGTTCTTGTCAGTTTCCTAAGCAGAGTTGAACTAGATATGGCCCCTGTGAGTAGGAAGCACAGTTCCTTTGTTCTGAGCAAGCTCATTGTTCTGACCCCAAAGGAAACACTTTAGAGTAGAAGAGGGCTCTTTTCTCAAAAGCAGAGTGTGTTTCTTGTAAGGCAAGCTAGTGTTTGTTTCCCAGTCAGAAATGGAGTTGAATCCTACGCAGTTTCTGATCCTACGAGCAAGAGTTGTTTTCTGGTAAGAAGAGTCAAAATTACGTTCCCATTGCCATACACAGTGCAAATAGCACTCGCGTCTGTTCCCAGCAAGTACAGTGTATTGGACTGAAAAGGAGCTACTGTTCTTGTCAGGTTCCTAAGCAGAATTGAACTAGATATGGCCGTGTGTGTAGGAAGCACAGTTCTTTTGTTCTGAGCAAGTTCACTGTTCGGACCACTTAGGAAACACAGTAGAGTAGAAAAATGATTTTTTCTCTAAATCAGAGTGTGTTTATTGTAAGGCGAGCTAGTGATTGTTTCCCAGTCCTAAATGGAGTTGAATCACATGCAGTTTCTGGTCCTATGAGCAAGAGTTGTTTTCTGGTAAAAAGAGTCACTATTGTGCTCCCATTGTCATACAGATGGCAAATAGCACTGGCGTCTGTTCCCAGCATGTACAGTATATTGGACTGAAGAGGATCTAATGTTCTTGTCATGTTCCTAAGCAGAGTTCAATTAGATATGGCCGTGTGTGTAGGAAGCACAGTTATTTTGTTCTGAGCAAGCTCACTGTTCTGGCCATGTAGGAAACACAGTAGAGTAGAAGAGTGCTCTTTTCTCAAAAGCAGAGTGTGTTTCTTGTAAGGCGAGCTAGCGTTTGTTTTTCAGTCCTATATGGAGTTGAATCACATGCAGTTTCTGGACCTATGAGCAAGAATTGTTTTCTGATAAGGAAAGTCACTATTGCGCTCCCATTGCCATACACAGTGCAAATAGCACACGCATCTGTTCCCAGCACGTACAGTGTATCGGACTGAAGAGGATCTACTGTTCTTGTCAGGTTCCTAAGCAGACTTGAACTAGATATGGCCGTGTGTGTAGGAAGCACTGTTTTTTGTTCTGAGCAAGCTTACTGTTCGGAACCCATAGGAAACACAGTAGAGTAGAAGAGTGCTCTTTTCTCAAAAGGAGAGTGTGTTTCTTGGAAGGCGAGCTAGCATTTGTTTCCCAGTCCTAAATGGAGTTGAGTCACATGCAGTATTTTGTCCTACAAGCAAGAGTTGTTTTCTGGTAAGACGAGTCACTATTGTGCTCCAATTGCCATACACAGTGCAAATAGCACTCGCGTCTGTTCCCAGAAAGTACAGTGTATTGGACTGAAGAAGTTCTGCTGTTCTTGTCAGTTTCCTAAGCAGAGTTGAACTAGATATGGCCCGTTTGTGTAGGAAGCACAGTTCTTATGTTGTGAGCAAGCTCACTGCTCAGACCCCATAGGAAACACAGTAGAGTAGAAGAGTGCTCTTTTCTCAAAGCAGAATGTGTTTCATGTAAAGCGAGCTAGCATTTGTTTCCCAGTCCTAAATGGAGAGGAATCACATGCAGTTTCTGGTCCTACCAGCAAGAGTTGTTTTCTGGTAAGGAAATTCACTATTGCGCTCCCATTGCAATACACAGGACAAATAGCACTGGCGTCTGTTCCCAGCAAGTACAGTGTATTGGACTGAACAGGATCTACTGTTCTCGTCAGGTTCCTAAGCAGACTTGAACTAGATATGGCCGTGTGTGTAGGAAGCACAGTTTTTTTGTTCTGAGCAAGCTCACTGCTCGGAACACATAGGAAACACAGTAGAATAGAAGAGTGCAATTTTCTCAAAAGCAGTGTGTGTTTCTTGTAAGGCGAGCTAGGGTTTGTTTCCTAGTACTAAATGGAATTGAATCACATGCAGTTTGTGGTCCTACGAACAAGAGTTGTTTTCTGGTAAGGAAAGTCACTATTGCGCTCCCATTGCCATACACCTCGCAAATAGCACTCGCATCTTTTCCCAGCAAGTACAGTGTATTGGACTGAACAGGAGCTACTGTTCTTGTCAGGTTCCTAAGCAGAGTTGAACTAGATATGGTCCGTGCGTGTAGGAAGCACAGTTCTTTTGTTCTGAGCAAGCTTACTGTTTGGACCCCGTAGGAAACACAGTAGAGTAGAAGAGTGCTCTTTTCTCAAAAGCAGAGTGTGTTTTTTGTAAGGAGAGCTAGCGTTTGTTTTCCAGTCCTAAATGGAGTTGAATCCCATGCAGTTTCTGGTCCTACGAGCAAGAGTTGTTTTATGGTAAGAAAAGTCAATATTGCGCTGCCATTGCCATACACAAGATAAATAGCACTGGTGTCTGTTCCCAGCAAATACAGTGTATTGGACTGAAGAGGATCTACTGTTCTTGTCAGGTTCGTAAGCAGAATTGAACTAGATATGGCCGTGTGTGTAGGAAGCACAGTTTTTTTGTTCTGAGCATGCTCACTGTTCTGGCCCTCTAGGAAACACAGTAGAGTAGAAGAGTGCTCTTTTCTCTAAAGCAAAGTGTGTTTCTTGTAAGGTGAGCTCGCGTTTGGTTCCCAGTCCTAAATGGAGTTGAGACTCATGCAGTTTTTCTTCCTATGCGCAAGAGTTGTTTTCTGGTAAGAAGAGTCACTATTGCGCTCCAAATGCCATACACAGTGCAAATAGCACTCGCGTCTGTTCCCAGCAAGTACAGAGTATGGGACTGTATAGGAGCTACTGTTCTTGTCAGTTTCCTAAGCAGAATTGAACTAGATATGGTCCATGTGTGTAGGAAGCACAATTCTTTTGTTCTAAGCAAGCTCACTGTTTGGACCCCATAGGAAACACAGAAGAGTAGAAGAGTGCTCTTTTCTCTAAAGCAGAGTGTGTTTCTTGTAAGTCGAGCTAGCGTTTGTTTCCTTTTCCTAAATGAAGTTGAATCCCATGCAGTTTCTGGTCCTGCGAACAAGAGTTGTTTTCTGGTAAGGAAAGTCACTATTGCGCTCCCATTGCCATACACAGTGCAAATAGCACAAGCGTCTGTTCCCAGCAAGTACAGTGTATTGGACTGAATAGGTGCTACTGTTCTTGTCAGTTTCCTAAGCAGACTTGAACTAGATATGGCCGTGTGTGTAGGAGGCACAGTTTTTTTGTTCTGAGCAAGCTCACTGTTCGGAACACATAGGAAACACAGTAGAGTAGAAGAGTGCTCTTTTCTCAAAAGCAGAGTGTGTTTCTTGGAAGGCGAGCTAGCTTTGTTTCCTAGTCCTAAATGGAGTTGCGTCACACGCAGTTTTTTGTCCTACAAGCAAGAGTTCTTTTCTGGTAAGACGAGTCACTATTGTTCTCCAATTGCCATACACAGTGCAAATAGCACTCGTGTCTGTTCCACGCAAGTACAGTGTATTGGACTGAAGAGGAGCTACTGTTCTTGTCAGTTTCCTAACCAGAGTTGAACTAGATATGGACCGTGTGTGTAGGAAGCACAGTTCTTTTGTTCTGTGCAAGCTCATTGTTCTGGCCATATAGGAAACACAGTAGAGTAGAAGAGTGCTCTTTTCTCAAAAGCAGAGTGTGTTTCTAGTAAGGCGAGCTAGTGTTTGTTTGCCAGTCCTAAATGGAGTTGAATCACATGCAGTTTCTGGTCCTACGAGGAAGACATGTTTTCTGGTAAGGAAAGTCACTATTGCGCTCCCATTGCCATACACAGTGCAAATAGCACTCGCGTCTGTTCCCAGAAAGTACAGTGTATCGGACTGAAGAGGAGCTACTGTTCTTGTCAGTTTCCTAAGCAGACTTGAACTAGATTTGGCCGTGTGTGTAGGAACCACAGTTTTTTTGTTCTGAGCAATCTCACTGTTCGGACCCCTCAGGAAAATCAGTAGAGTAGAAGAGTGCTCTTTTCTCAAAAGCAGAGTGTGTTTCTTGTAAGGCGAGCTAGCGTTTGTTTCCCAGTCCTAAATGGAGTTGAATCCCATGCAGTTTCTGGTCCTACCAGCAAGAGTTGTTTTCTGGTAAGAAGAGTTACTATTGTGCTGCCATTGCCATACACAGGACAAATAGCACTGGCGTCTGTTCCCAGCAAGTACAGTGTATTAGACTGAACAGGAGCTACTGTTCTTGTCAGGTTCCTAAGCAGACTTGAACTAGATGTGGCCGTGTGAGTAGGAAGCACAGTTTTTTTTTTTTTCTGAGCAAGCTCACTGTTCGGAACACATAGGAAACACAGTAGAATAGAAGAGTGCTCTTTTCTCAAAAGCAGAGTGTGTTTCTTGGAAGGTGAGCTAGCGTTTGTTTCCCAGTCCTAAATGGAGTTCAGTCACATGCAGTTTTTTGTCCTACGAGCAAGAGTTGTTTTCTGGTAAGACGATTCACTATTGTGCTCCAATTGCCATACACAGTGCAAATAGCACTCGCGTCTGTTCCCCGCAAGTACAGTGTATTGGACTGAAGAAGAGCTACTGTTCTTGTCAGTTTCCTAAGCAGAGTTGAACTAGATATGGCCCGTATGTGTAGGAAGCACAGTTCTTTTGTTCTGAGCAAGCTCACTGTTCGGACCCCATAGGCAACACAGTAGAGTAGAAGAGTGCTCTTTTCTCAAAAGCAGAGTGAGTTTCTTGTAAGGCGAGCTAGCGTTTGTTTCCCAGTCCTAAATGGAGTTGAATCACATGCAGTTTCTGGTCCTACGAGCAAGAGTTGTTTTCTGGTAAGAAGAGTTACTATTGTGCTGCCATTGCCATACACAGGACAAATAGCACTGGCGTCTGTTCCCAGCAAGTACAGTGTATTAGACTGAACAGGAGCTACTGTTCTTGTCAGGTTCCTAAGCAGACTTGAACTAGATGTGGCCGTGTGAGTAGGAAGCACAGTTTTTTTTTTTCTGAGCAAGCTCACTGTTCGGAACACATAGGAAACACAGTAGAATAGAAGAGTGCTCTTTTCTCAAAAGCAGAGTGTGTTTCTTGGAAGGTGAGCTAGCGTTTGTTTCCCAGTCCTAAATGGAGTTCAGTCACATGCAGTTTTTTGTCCTACGAGCAAGAGTTGTTTTCTGGTAAGACGATTCACTATTGTGCTCCAATTGCCATACACAGTGCAAATAGCACTCGCGTCTGTTCCCCGCAAGTACAGTGTATTGGACTGAAGAAGAGCTACTGTTCTTGTCAGTTTCCTAAGCAGAGTTGAACTAGATATGGCCCGTATGTGTAGGAAGCACAGTTCTTTTGTTCTGAGCAAGCTCACTGTTCGGACCCCATAGGCAACACAGTAGAGTAGAAGAGTGCTCTTTTCTCAAAAGCAGAGTGAGTTTCTTGTAAGGCGAGCTAGTGTTTGTTTCCCAGTCCTAAATGGAGTTGAATCACATGCAGTTTCTGGTCCTACGAGCAAGAGTTGTTTTCTGGTAAGGAAATTCACTATTGCGTTCCCATTGCCATACACAGTGCAAATAGCCCTCCCGTCTGTTCCCAGCAAGTACAGTGTATTGGACTGAAGAGCAGCTACTGTTCTTCTCAGTTTCTTAAGAAGAGTTGAACTAGATATGGCCCGTGTGTGTAGGAAGCACAGTTTTTTTATTCTGAGCAAGCTCATTGTTCTGGCCCTATAGGAAACACAGTAGAGTAGAAGAGTGCTCTTTTTTCAAAAGCAGAGTGTGTTTCTTGTAAAGCGAGCTAGAGTTTGTTTCCCAGTCCTAAATGGAGTTGAGTCACATGCAGTTTTTTCTCCTACGAGCAAGAGCTCTTTTCTGGTAAGACTAGTCACTATTGTGCTCCAATTGCCGTAAACAGTGCAAATAGCACTCGCGTATGTTCCCAGCAAGTACAGTGTATTGGACTGAAGAGGATCTACTCTTCTTGTCAGGTTCCTAAGCAGAATTGAACTAGATATGGGTGTGTGTGTAGGAAGCACAGTTCTTTTGTTCTGAGCAAGCTCACTGTTCAGGCCTTATAATAAACACAGTAGAGTAGAAGAGTTCTCTTTTCTCTAAAGCAGAGTGTGTTTCTTGTAAGGCCAGCTAGCGTTTGTTTCCCAGTCCTAAATAGAGTTGAATCACATGCAGTTTCTGGTCCTACGAGCAAGAGTTGTTTTATGGTAAGAAGAGTCAGTATTGTGCTGCCATTACATACACAGGACAAATAGCACTATCGTCTGTTCCCAGCAAGTACAGTGTTTTGGACTGAAGAGGAGCTACTGTTCTTGTCAGTTTCCTAAGTAGAGTTGAACTAGATATGGTCGGTGTGTGTAGGAAGCACAGTTCTTTTATTCTGAGCAAGCTCACTGTTTGGAGCCCATAGGAAACACAGTAGAGTAGAAGAGTGCTCTTTTCTCAAAAGCAGAGTGTGTTTCTTGTAAGGCGAGCTAGCGTGTGTTTCCCAGTCCTAAATGGAGTTGAATCCCATGCAGTTTCTGGTCCTACGGGCAAGAATTGTTTTCTGGTAAGAAGAGTCAATATTGCGCTGCCATTGCCATACACAGGACAAATAGCACTGGCGTCTGTTCCCAGCAAGTACAGTGTATTGGACTGAACAGGAGCTACTGTTCTTGTCAGGTTCCTAAGCAGACTTGAAGTAGATGTGGCCGTGTGTGTAGGAAGCACAGTTTTTTTGTTCTGAGCAAGCTCACTGCTCGGAACACATAGGAAACACAGTAGAATAGAAGAGTGCTCTTTTCTCAAAAGCAGAGTGTGTTTCTTGGAAGGCGAGCTCACGTTTGTTTCCCAGTCCTAAATGGAGTTGAGTCACATGCAGTTTTTGGTCCTACGAGCAAGAGTTGTTTTCTGGTAAGGAGAGTCACTATTTCGCTCCAAATGCCATACACAGTGCAAATAGCATTCGCGTCTGTTCCCAGCAAGTACAGTGTATCGGACTGTATAGGAGCTACTGTTCTTGTCAGTTTCCTAAGCAGAATAAACTAGATATGGTCCATGTGTGTAGGAAGCACAGTTTTTTTGTTCTAAGCAAGCTTACTGTTTGGACCCTATAGGAAACACAGTAGAGTAGAAGAGTGCTCTTTTCTCAAAAGCAGAGTGTGTTTCTTGGAAGGCGAGCTCACGTTTGTTTCCCAGTCCTAAATGGAGTTGAGTCACATGCAGTTTTTGGTCCTACGAGCAAGAGTTGTTTTCTGGTAAGGAGAGTCACTACTTCGCTCCAAATGCCATACACAGTGCAAATAGCATTTGCGTCTGTTCCCAGCAAGTACAGTGTATTGGACTGTATAGGAGCTACTGTTCTTGTCTGTTTCCTAAGCAGAATAAAATAGATATGGTCCATGTGTGTAGGAAGCACAGTTCTTTTGTTCTAAGCAAGCTCACTGTTTGGACCCTATAGGAAACACAGTAGAGTAGAAGAGTGCTCTTTTCTCAAAAGCAGAGTGTGTTTCTTGTAAGGCGAGCTAGCGTTTGTTTCCCAATCCTAAATGGAGTTGAATCACATGCAGTTTCTGGTCCTACGAGCAAGAGTTGTTTTCTGGTAAGGAAAGTCACTACTGCTCTCCCATTGCCATACACAGTGCAAACAGCACTCGCGTTTGTTCCCAGCAAGTACAGTGTATCAGAATGAAGAGGAGCTACTGTTCTTGTCAGTTTCCTAAGTAGAGTTGAACTAGATATGGCCCGTGTGTAGGATGCACAGTTCTTTTGTTCGGAGCACGCTCACTGTTCTGGCCCTATAGGAAACACAGTAGATTAGAAGACTGCTCTTTTCTCAAAAGCAGAGTGTGTTTCTTGGAAAGCCAGCGAGCGTTTGTTTCGCAGTCCTAAATGGAGTTGAATCACATGCAGTTTCTGGTCCTACGAGCAAGAGTTATTTTATGGTAAGAAGAGTCACTATTGCGCTGCCATTGCCATACACAGTGCAAATGGCACTGGCATCTGTTCCCAGCAAGTACAGTGTATTGGACTGAAGAGGATCTACTGTTCTTGTCAGGTTCCTAAGCAGAATTGAACTAGATATGGCCGTGTGTGTAGGAATCACAGTTCTTTTGTTCTGAGCAAGCTCACAGTTCTGGCCCTATAAGAAACACAGTAGACTAGAAGAGTGCTCTTTTCTCAAAAGCAGAGTGTGTTTCTTGTAAGGCGAGCTAGTGTTTGTTTCCCAGTCCTAAATGGAGTTGAATCCCATGCAGTTTCTGGTTCTACCAGCAAGAGTTGTTTTCCGGTAAGAAGAGTCACTTTTGCGCTCCCATTGCCATACACAGTGAAAATAGCACTCGCTTCTGTTCCCAGGAAGTACAGTGTATTGGACTGAATATTAGCTACTGTTCTTGTCAGTATCCTAAGCAGAGTTGAACTAGATATGGCCTGTGTGTGTAGGAAGCACAGTTCTTTTGTTCTAAGCAAGCTCACTGTTCGGTCCTCTTAGGAAACACAGTAGAGTAGAAGAGTGCTCTTTTCTCAAAAGCAGAGTGTGTTTCTTGTAAGGCGAGCTAGCGTTGTTTCCCAGTCCCAAATGGTGTTGAATCACATGCAGTTTTTGGTCCTACGAGCAAGAGTTGTTTTCTGGTAAGGAAAGTCACTATTGTGCTCCCATTGCCATACACAGTGCAAATAGCACTCGCGTCTTTTCCCAGCAAGTACAGTGTACTGGACTGAAGAGGAGCTACTGTTCTTGTTAGTTTCCTAAGCAGAATTGAACTAGATTTGGGTGTGTGTGTAGGAAGCACAGTTCTTTTGTTCTGAGCAAGCTCACTGTTCAGGCCTTATAGGAAACACAGTAGAGTAGAAGAGTGCTCTTTTCTCAAAAGCAGAGTATGTTTCTTGTAATGCGTGCTAGGGTTTTTTCCCAGTCCTAAATGGAGTTGAATCACATACAGTTTTGTTCCTACTAGCATGAGTTGTTTTCTGGTAAGGAAAGTCACTATTGCGCTCCCATTGCCATACATAGTGCAAATAGCACTCGCGTCTGTTCCCAGCATGTACAGTGTATTGGACTGAAGATGAGCTACTGTTCTTGTCAGCTTCCTAAGCAGAGTTGAACTAGATATGGCTCGTGTGTGTAGGAAGCACAGTTCTTTTGTTCTGAGCAAGCTCACTGTTCAGACCCCTTAGGAAACACTTTAGAGTAGAAGATGGCTCTTTTCTCAAAAGCAGAGTGTGTTTCTTCTAAGGCGAGCTAGCGTTTGTTTCCCAGTCCTAAATGGAGTTGAATCCCATGCAGTTTCTGGTCCTACGAGCAAGAGTTGTTTTCTGGTAAGAAGAGTCACTATTGCACTCCTTTGTCATACACAGGGCAAATAGCACTCGCGTCTGTTCCCAGCAACTACAGTGTATTGGACTGAAGAGGAGCAACTGTTCTTGTCAGTTTCCTAAGCAGAGTTGAACTAGATATGGCCCCTGTGAGTAGGAAGCACAGTTCCTTTGTTCTGAGCAAGCTCATTGTTCTGACCCCAAAGGAAACACTTTAGAGTAGAAGAGGGCTCTTTTCTCAAAAGCAGAGTGTGTTTCTTGTAAGGCAAGCTAGTGTTTGTTTCCCAGTCAGAAATGGAGTTGAATCCTACGCAGTTTCTGATCCTACGAGCAAGAGTTGTTTTCTGGTAAGAAGAGTCAAAATTACGTTCCCATTGCCATACACAGTGCAAATAGCACTCGCGTCTGTTCCCAGCAAGTACAGTGTATTGGACTGAAAAGGAGCTACTGTTCTTGTCAGGTTCCTAAGCAGAATTGAACTAGATATGGCCGTGTGTGTAGGAAGCACAGTTCTTTTGTTCTGAGCAAGCTCACTGTTCTGGCACTATAGGAAACACAGTAGACTAGAAGAGTGCTCTTTTCTCAAAAGCAGAGTGTGTTTCTTGGAAGGCGAGCTAGCGTTTGTTTCCCAGTCCTAAATGGAGTTGAGTCACATGCAGTTTTTTGTCCTATGAGCAAGAGTTGTTTTCTGGTAAGAAGAGTCACTATGTGCTCCAATTGCCATACACAGTGCAAATAGCATTCGCGTCTGTTCCCAGCAAGTACAGGGTATTGGACTGAAGAGGAGCTACTGTTCTTGTCAGTTTCCTAAGCAGAGTTGAATTAGATATGGCCCGTGTGTAGGAAGCACAGTTCTTTTGTTCGGAGCAAGCTCACTGTTCTGGCCCTATAGGAAACACAGTAGATTATAAGACTGCTCTTTTCTGAAAAGCAGAGTGTGTTTCTTGTAAGGCCAGCGAGCGTTTGTTTCCCAGTCCTAATTGGAGTTGAATCACATGCAGTTTCTGGTCCTACGAGCAAGAGTTGTTTTATGGTAAGAAGAGTCACTATTGCGCTGCCATTGCCATACACAGGACAAATAGCACTGGCGTCTGTTCCCAGCAAGTACAGTGTATTGGACTGAAGAGGATCTACTGTTCTTGTCAGGTTCCTAAGCAGAATTGAACTAGATATGGCCGAGTGTGTAGGAAGCACAGTTCTTTTGTTCTGAGCAAGCTCACTGTTCTGGCCCTATAGGAAACACAGTAGACTAGAAGAGTGCTCTTTTCTCAAAAGCAGAGTGTGTTTCTTGTAAGGCGAGCTAGTGTTTGTTTCCCAGTCAGAAATGAAGTTGAATAACATACAGTTTTGTTCCTACTAGCATGAGTTGTTTTCTGGTAAGGAAAGTCACTATTGTGCTCCCATTGCCATACATAGTGCAAATAGCGCTCGCGTCTCTTCCTAGAAAGTACAGTGTATTGGACTGAAGATGAGCTACTCTTCTTGTCAGTTTCCTAAGCAGAGTTGAACTAGATATGTCCCCTGTGTGTAGGAAGCACAGTTCTTTTGTTCTGAGCAAGTTCACTGTTCGGACCCCTTAGGAAACACTTTAGAGTAGAAGATGGCTCATTTCTCAAAAGCAGAGTGTGTTTCTTCTAACGCGAGCTAGCGTTTGTTTCCCAGTCCTAAATGGAGTTGAGTCACATTCAGTTTCTGGTCCTATGAGCAAGAGTTGTTTTCTGGTAAGGAGAGTCACTACTTCGCTCCAAATGCCATACACAGTGCAACTAGCACTCGCGTCTGTTCCCAGCAAGTGCAGAGTATGGGACTGTTTAGGAGCTACTGTTCTTGTCAGTTTCCTAAGCAGAATTGAACTAGATATGTTCCATGTGTGTAGGAAGCACAGTTCTTTTGTTCTAAGCAAGCTCACTGTTTGGACCCCATAGGAAACACAGAAGAGTAGAAGAGTGCTCTTTTCTCTAAAGCAGAGTGTGTTTCATGTAAGTCGAGCTAGCGTTTGTTTCCTTGTCCAAAATGAAGTTGAATCCCACGCAGTTTCTGGTCCTACGAACAAGAGTTGTTTTCTGGTAAGGAAAGTCACTATTGCGCTCCCATTGTCATACACAGTGCAAATAGCACTCGCGTCTGTTCCCAGCAAGTACAGTGTATCAGACTGAAGAGAAGCTACTATTCTTGTCAGTTTCCTAAGCAGAGTTGAAGGAGATATGTCACGTGTGTGTAGGAAGCACAGTTCTTTTGTTCTGAGCAAGCTCACTGTTTGGACCCCTAGGAAACACAGTAATGTAGAAGAGTGCTCTTTTATCAAAAGCAGAGTGTGTTACTTATAAGGCGAGCTAGCGTTGTTTCCTACTCCTAAATGGAGTTGAGTCACATGCAGTTTTTTGTCCTACAAGCAAGAGTTGTTTTCTGGTAAGACGAGTCACTATTGTGCTCCAATTGCCATACACAGTGCAAATAGCACTCGCGTATGTTCCCAGCAAGTACAGTGTATTGGAATGAAGAGGACGTACTGTTCTTGTCAGGTTCCTAAGCAGAATTGAACTAGATATGGGTGTGTGTGTAGGAAGCACAGTTCTTTTGTTCTGAGCAAGCTCACTGTTCTGGCCCTATGTGAAACACAGTAGAGTAGAAGAGTGCTCTTTTCTCAAAAGCAGAGTGTGTTTCTTGGAAGGCGAGCTAGCTTTGTTTCCTAGTCCTAAATGGAGTTGCGTCACACGCAGTTTTTTGTCCTACAAGCAAGAGTTCTTTTCTGGTAAGACGAGTCACTATTGTTCTCCAATTGCCATACACAGTGCAAATAGCACTCGTGTCTGTTCCACGCAAGTACAGTGTATTGGACTGAAGAGGAGCTACTGTTCTTGTCAGTTTCCTAACCAGAGTTGAACTAGATATGGACCGTGTGTGTAGGAAGCACAGTTCTTTTGTTCTGTGCAAGCTCATTGTTCTGGCCATATAGGAAACACAGTAGAGTAGAAGAGTGCTCTTTTCTCAAAAGCAGAGTGTGTTTCTAGTAAGGCGAGCTAGTGTTTGTTTGCCAGTCCTAAATGGAGTTGAATCACATGCAGTTTCTGGTCCTACGAGGAAGACATGTTTTCTGGTAAGGAAAGTCACTATTGCTCTCCCATTGCCATACACAGTGCAAATAGCACTCGCGTCTGTTCCCAGAAAGTACAGTGTATCGGACTGAAGAGGAGCTACTGTTCTTGTCAGTTTCCTAAGCAGACTTGAACTAGATTTGGCCGTGTGTGTAGGAACCACAGTTTTTTTGTTCTGAGCAATCTCACTGTTCGGACCCCTCAGGAAAATCAGTAGAGTAGAAGAGTGCTCTTTTCTCAAAAGCAGAGTGTGTTTCTTGTAAGGCGAGCTAGCGTTTGTTTCCCAGTCCTAAATGGAGTTGAATCCCATGCAGTTTCTGGTCCTACCAGCAAGAGTTGTTTTCTGGTAAGAAGAGTTACTATTGTGCTGCCATTGCCATACACAGGACAAATAGCACTGGCGTCTGTTCCCAGCAAGTACAGTGTATTAGACTGAACAGGAGCTACTGTTCTTGTCAGGTTCCTAAGCAGACTTGAACTAGATGTGGCCGTGTGAGTAGGAAGCACAGTTTTTTTTTTTTTCTGAGCAAGCTCACTGTTCGGAACACATAGGAAACACAGTAGAATAGAAGAGTGCTCTTTTCTCAAAAGCAGAGTGTGTTTCTTGGAAGGTGAGCTAGCGTTTGTTTCCCAGTCCTAAATGGAGTTCAGTCACATGCAGTTTTTTGTCCTACGAGCAAGAGTTGTTTTCTGGTAAGACGATTCACTATTGTGCTCCAATTGCCATACACAGTGCAAATAGCACTCGCGTCTGTTCCCCGCAAGTACAGTGTATTGGACTGAAGAAGAGCTACTGTTCTTGTCAGTTTCCTAAGCAGAGTTGAACTAGATATGGCCCGTATGTGTAGGAAGCACAGTTCTTTTGTTCTGAGCAAGCTCACTGTTCGGACCCCATAGGCAACACAGTAGAGTAGAAGAGTGCTCTTTTCTCAAAAGCAGAGTGAGTTTCTTGTAAGGCGAGCTAGCGTTTGTTTCCCAGTCCTAAATGGAGTTGAATCACATGCAGTTTCTGGTCCTACGAGCAAGAGTTGTTTTCTGGTAAGAAGAGTTACTATTGTGCTGCCATTGCCATACACAGGACAAATAGCACTGGCGTCTGTTCCCAGCAAGTACAGTGTATTAGACTGAACAGGAGCTACTGTTCTTGTCAGGTTCCTAAGCAGACTTGAACTAGATGTGGCCGTGTGAGTAGGAAGCACAGTTTTTTTTTTTCTGAGCAAGCTCACTGTTCGGAACACATAGGAAACACAGTAGAATAGAAGAGTGCTCTTTTCTCAAAAGCAGAGTGTGTTTCTTGGAAGGTGAGCTAGCGTTTGTTTCCCAGTCCTAAATGGAGTTCAGTCACATGCAGTTTTTTGTCCTACGAGCAAGAGTTGTTTTCTGGTAAGACGATTCACTATTGTGCTCCAATTGCCATACACAGTGCAAATAGCACTCGCGTCTGTTCCCCGCAAGTACAGTGTATTGGACTGAAGAAGAGCTACTGTTCTTGTCAGTTTCCTAAGCAGAGTTGAACTAGATATGGCCCGTATGTGTAGGAAGCACAGTTCTTTTGTTCTGAGCAAGCTCACTGTTCGGACCCCATAGGCAACACAGTAGAGTAGAAGAGTGCTCTTTTCTCAAAAGCAGAGTGAGTTTCTTGTAAGGCGAGCTAGTGTTTGTTTCCCAGTCCTAAATGGAGTTGAATCACATGCAGTTTCTGGTCCTACGAGCAAGAGTTGTTTTCTGGTAAGGAAATTCACTATTGCGTTCCCATTGCCATACACAGTGCAAATAGCCCTCCCGTCTGTTCCCAGCAAGTACAGTGTATTGGACTGAAGAGCAGCTACTGTTCTTCTCAGTTTCTTAAGAAGAGTTGAACTAGATATGGCCCGTGTGTGTAGGAAGCACAGTTTTTTTATTCTGAGCAAGCTCATTGTTCTGGCCCTATAGGAAACACAGTAGAGTAGAAGAGTGCTCTTTTTTCAAAAGCAGAGTGTGTTTCTTGTAAAGCGAGCTAGAGTTTGTTTCCCAGTCCTAAATGGAGTTGAGTCACATGCAGTTTTTTCTCCTACGAGCAAGAGCTCTTTTCTGGTAAGACTAGTCACTATTGTGCTCCAATTGCCGTAAACAGTGCAAATAGCACTCGCGTATGTTCCCAGCAAGTACAGTGTATTGGACTGAAGAGGATCTACTCTTCTTGTCAGGTTCCTAAGCAGAATTGAACTAGATATGGGTGTGTGTGTAGGAAGCACAGTTCTTTTGTTCTGAGCAAGCTCACTGTTCAGGCCTTATAATAAACACAGTAGAGTAGAAGAGTTCTCTTTTCTCTAAAGCAGAGTGTGTTTCTTGTAAGGCCAGCTAGCGTTTGTTTCCCAGTCCTAAATAGAGTTGAATCACATGCAGTTTCTGGTCCTACGAGCAAGAGTTGTTTTATGGTAAGAAGAGTCAGTATTGTGCTGCCATTACATACACAGGACAAATAGCACTATCGTCTGTTCCCAGCAAGTACAGTGTTTTGGACTGAAGAGGAGCTACTGTTCTTGTCAGTTTCCTAAGTAGAGTTGAACTAGATATGGTCGGTGTGTGTAGGAAGCACAGTTCTTTTATTCTGAGCAAGCTCACTGTTTGGAGCCCATAGGAAACACAGTAGAGTAGAAGAGTGCTCTTTTCTCAAAAGCAGAGTGTGTTTCTTGTAAGGCGAGCTAGCGTGTGTTTCCCAGTCCTAAATGGAGTTGAATCCCATGCAGTTTCTGGTCCTACGGGCAAGAATTGTTTTCTGGTAAGAAGAGTCAATATTGCGCTGCCATTGCCATACACAGGACAAATAGCACTGGCGTCTGTTCCCAGCAAGTACAGTGTATTGGACTGAACAGGAGCTACTGTTCTTGTCAGGTTCCTAAGCAGACTTGAAGTAGATGTGGCCGTGTGTGTAGGAAGCACAGTTTTTTTGTTCTGAGCAAGCTCACTGCTCGGAACACATAGGAAACACAGTAGAATAGAAGAGTGCTCTTTTCTCAAAAGCAGAGTGTGTTTCTTGGAAGGCGAGCTCACGTTTGTTTCCCAGTCCTAAATGGAGTTGAGTCACATGCAGTTTTTGGTCCTACGAGCAAGAGTTGTTTTCTGGTAAGGAGAGTCACTATTTCGCTCCAAATGCCATACACAGTGCAAATAGCATTCGCGTCTGTTCCCAGCAAGTACAGTGTATCGGACTGTATAGGAGCTACTGTTCTTGTCAGTTTCCTAAGCAGAATAAACTAGATATGGTCCATGTGTGTAGGAAGCACAGTTTTTTTGTTCTAAGCAAGCTTACTGTTTGGACCCTATAGGAAACACAGTAGAGTAGAAGAGTGCTCTTTTCTCAAAAGCAGAGTGTGTTTCTTGGAAGGCGAGCTCACGTTTGTTTCCCAGTCCTAAATGGAGTTGAGTCACATGCAGTTTTTGGTCCTACGAGCAAGAGTTGTTTTCTGGTAAGGAGAGTCACTACTTCGCTCCAAATGCCATACACAGTGCAAATAGCATTTGCGTCTGTTCCCAGCAAGTACAGTGTATTGGACTGTATAGGAGCTACTGTCTTGTCTGTTTCCTAAGCAGAATAAAATAGATATGGTCCATGTGTGTAGGAAGCACAGTTCTTTTGTTCTAAGCAAGCTCACTGTTTGGACCCTATAGGAAACACAGTAGAGTAGAAGAGTGCTCTTTTCTCAAAAGCAGAGTGTGTTTCTTGTAAGGCGAGCTAGCGTTTGTTTCCCAATCCTAAATGGAGTTGAATCACATGCAGTTTCTGGTCCTACGAGCAAGAGTTGTTTTCTGGTAAGGAAAGTCACTACTGCTCTCCCATTGCCATACACAGTGCAAACAGCACTCGCGTTTGTTCCCAGCAAGTACAGTGTATCAGAATGAAGAGGAGCTACTGTTCTTGTCAGTTTCCTAAGTAGAGTTGAACTAGATATGGCCCGTGTGTAGGATGCACAGTTCTTTTGTTCGGAGCACGCTCACTGTTCTGGCCCTATAGGAAACACAGTAGATTAGAAGACTGCTCTTTTCTCAAAAGCAGAGTGTGTTTCTTGGAAAGCCAGCGAGCGTTTGTTTCGCAGTCCTAAATGGAGTTGAATCACATGCAGTTTCTGGTCCTACGAGCAAGAGTTATTTTATGGTAAGAAGAGTCACTATTGCGCTGCCATTGCCATACACAGTGCAAATGGCACTGGCATCTGTTCCCAGCAAGTACAGTGTATTGGACTGAAGAGGATCTACTGTTCTTGTCAGGTTCCTAAGCAGAATTGAACTAGATATGGCCGTGTGTGTAGGAATCACAGTTCTTTTGTTCTGAGCAAGCTCACAGTTCTGGCCCTATAAGAAACACAGTAGACTAGAAGAGTGCTCTTTTCTCAAAAGCAGAGTGTGTTTCTTGTAAGGCGAGCTAGTGTTTGTTTCCCAGTCCTAAATGGAGTTGAATCCCATGCAGTTTCTGGTTCTACCAGCAAGAGTTGTTTTCCGGTAAGAAGAGTCACTTTTGCGCTCCCATTGCCATACACAGTGAAAATAGCACTCGCTTCTGTTCCCAGGAAGTACAGTGTATTGGACTGAATATTAGCTACTGTTCTTGTCAGTATCCTAAGCAGAGTTGAACTAGATATGGCCTGTGTGTGTAGGAAGCACAGTTCTTTTGTTCTAAGCAAGCTCACTGTTCGGTCCTCTTAGGAAACACAGTAGAGTAGAAGAGTGCTCTTTTCTCAAAAGCAGAGTGTGTTTCTTGTAAGGCGAGCTAGCGTTGTTTCCCAGTCCCAAATGGTGTTGAATCACATGCAGTTTTTGGTCCTACGAGCAAGAGTTGTTTTCTGGTAAGGAAAGTCACTATTGTGCTCCCATTGCCATACACAGTGCAAATAGCACTCGCGTCTTTTCCCAGCAAGTACAGTGTACTGGACTGAAGAGGAGCTACTGTTCTTGTTAGTTTCCTAAGCAGAATTGAACTAGATTTGGGTGTGTGTGTAGGAAGCACAGTTCTTTTGTTCTGAGCAAGCTCACTGTTCAGGCCTTATAGGAAACACAGTAGAGTAGAAGAGTGCTCTTTTCTCAAAAGCAGAGTATGTTTCTTGTAATGCGTGCTAGGGTTTTTTCCCAGTCCTAAATGGAGTTGAATCACATACAGTTTTGTTCCTACTAGCATGAGTTGTTTTCTGGTAAGGAAAGTCACTATTGCGCTCCCATTGCCATACATAGTGCAAATAGCACTCGCGTCTGTTCCCAGCATGTACAGTGTATTGGACTGAAGATGAGCTACTGTTCTTGTCAGCTTCCTAAGCAGAGTTGAACTAGATATGGCTCGTGTGTGTAGGAAGCACAGTTCTTTTGTTCTGAGCAAGCTCACTGTTCAGACCCCTTAGGAAACACTTTAGAGTAGAAGATGGCTCTTTTCTCAAAAGCAGAGTGTGTTTCTTCTAAGGCGAGCTAGCGTTTGTTTCCCAGTCCTAAATGGAGTTGAATCCCATGCAGTTTCTGGTCCTACGAGCAAGAGTTGTTTTCTGGTAAGAAGAGTCACTATTGCACTCCTTTGTCATACACAGGGCAAATAGCACTCGCGTCTGTTCCCAGCAACTACAGTGTATTGGACTGAAGAGGAGCAACTGTTCTTGTCAGTTTCCTAAGCAGAGTTGAACTAGATATGGCCCCTGTGAGTAGGAAGCACAGTTCCTTTGTTCTGAGCAAGCTCATTGTTCTGACCCCAAAGGAAACACTTTAGAGTAGAAGAGGGCTCTTTTCTCAAAAGCAGAGTGTGTTTCTTGTAAGGCAAGCTAGTGTTTGTTTCCCAGTCAGAAATGGAGTTGAATCCTACGCAGTTTCTGATCCTACAAGCAAGAGTTGTTTTCTGGTAAGAAGAGTCAAAATTACGTTCCCATTGCCATACACAGTGCAAATAGCACTCGCGTCTGTTCCCAGCAAGTACAGTGTATTGGACTGAAAAGGAGCTACTGTTCTTGTCAGGTTCCTAAGCAGAATTGAACTAGATATGGCCGTGTGTGTAGGAAGCACAGTTCTTTTGTTCTGAGCAAGCTCACTGTTCTGGCACTATAGGAAACACAGTAGACTAGAAGAGTGCTCTTTTCTCAAAAGCAGAGTGTGTTTCTTGGAAGGCGAGCTAGCGTTTGTTTCCCAGTCCTAAATGGAGTTGAGTCACATGCAGTTTTTTGTCCTATGAGCAAGAGTTGTTTTCTGGTAAGAAGAGTCACTATGTGCTCCAATTGCCATACACAGTGCAAATAGCATTCGCGTCTGTTCCCAGCAAGTACAGGGTATTGGACTGAAGAGGAGCTACTGTTCTTGTCAGTTTCCTAAGCAGAGTTGAATTAGATATGGCCCGTGTGTAGGAAGCACAGTTCTTTTGTTCGGAGCAAGCTCACTGTTCTGGCCCTATAGGAAACACAGTAGATTATAAGACTTCTCTTTTCTGAAAAGCAGAGTGTGTTTCTTGTAAGGCCAGCGAGCGTTTGTTTCCCAGTCCTAATTGGAGTTGAATCACATGCAGTTTCTGGTCCTACGAGCAAGAGTTGTTTTATGGTAAGAAGAGTCACTATTGCGCTGCCATTGCCATACACAGGACAAATAGCACTGGCGTCTGTTCCCAGCAAGTACAGTGTATTGGACTGAAGAGGATCTACTGTTCTTGTCAGGTTCCTAAGCAGAATTGAACTAGATATGGCCGAGTGTGTAGGAAGCACAGTTCTTTTGTTCTGAGCAAGCTCACTGTTCTGGCCCTATAGGAAACACAGTAGACTAGAAGAGTGCTCTTTTCTCAAAAGCAGAGTGTGTTTCTTGTAAGGCGAGCTAGTGTTTGTTTCCCAGTCAGAAATGAAGTTGAATAACATACAGTTTTGTTCCTACTAGCATGAGTTGTTTTCTGGTAAGGAAAGTCACTATTGTGCTCCCATTGCCATACATAGTGCAAATAGCGCTCGCGTCTCTTCCTAGAAAGTACAGTGTATTGGACTGAAGATGAGCTACTCTTCTTGTCAGTTTCCTAAGCAGAGTTGAACTAGATATGTCCCCTGTGTGTAGGAAGCACAGTTCTTTTGTTCTGAGCAAGTTCACTGTTCGGACCCCTTAGGAAACACTTTAGAGTAGAAGATGGCTCATTTCTCAAAAGCAGAGTGTGTTTCTTCTAACGCGAGCTAGCGTTTGTTTCCCAGTCCTAAATGGAGTTGAGTCACATTCAGTTTCTGGTCCTATGAGCAAGAGTTGTTTTCTGGTAAGGAGAGTCACTACTTCGCTCCAAATGCCATACACAGTGCAACTAGCACTCGCGTCTGTTCCCAGCAAGTGCAGAGTATGGGACTGTTTAGGAGCTACTGTTCTTGTCAGTTTCCTAAGCAGAATTGAACTAGATATGTTCCATGTGTGTAGGAAGCACAGTTCTTTTGTTCTAAGCAAGCTCACTGTTTGGACCCCATAGGAAACACAGAAGAGTAGAAGAGTGCTCTTTTCTCTAAAGCAGAGTGTGTTTCATGTAAGTCGAGCTAGCGTTTGTTTCCTTGTCCAAAATGAAGTTGAATCCCACGCAGTTTCTGGTCCTACGAACAAGAGTTGTTTTCTGGTAAGGAAAGTCACTATTGCGCTCCCATTGTCATACACAGTGCAAATAGCACTCGCGTCTGTTCCCAGCAAGTACAGTGTATCAGACTGAAGAGAAGCTACTATTCTTGTCAGTTTCCTAAGCAGAGTTGAAGGAGATATGTCACGTGTGTGTAGGAAGCACAGTTCTTTTGTTCTGAGCAAGCTCACTGTTTGGACCCCTAGGAAACACAGTAATGTAGAAGAGTGCTCTTTTATCAAAAGCAGAGTGTGTTACTTATAAGGCGAGCTAGCGTTGTTTCCTACTCCTAAATGGAGTTGAGTCACATGCAGTTTTTTGTCCTACAAGCAAGAGTTGTTTTCTGGTAAGACGAGTCACTATTGTGCTCCAATTGCCATACACAGTGCAAATAGCACTCGCGTATGTTCCCAGCAAGTACAGTGTATTGGAATGAAGAGGACGTACTGTTCTTGTCAGGTTCCTAAGCAGAATTGAACTAGATATGGGTGTGTGTGTAGGAAGCACAGTTCTTTTGTTCTGAGCAAGCTCACTGTTCTGGCCCTATGTGAAACACAGTAGAGTAGAAGAGTGCTCTTTTCTCAAAAGCAGAGTGTGTTTCTTGGAAGGCGAGCTAGCGTTTGTTTCCTAGTCCTAAATGGAGTTGAGTCACATGCAGTTTTTTGTCCTAAAAGCAAGAGTTGTTTTCTGGTAAGACGAGTCACTATTGTGCTCCAATTGCCATACACAGTGCAAATAGCACTCGTGTCTGTTCAACGCAAGTACAGTGTATTGGACTGAAGAGGAGCTACTGTTCTTGTCAGTTTCCTAAGCAGAGTTGAACTAGATATGGACCGTGTGTGTAGGAAGCACAGTTCTTTTGTTCTGTGCAAGCTCACAGTTCTGGCCACATAGGAAACACAGTAGAGTAGAAGAGTGCTCTTTTCTCAAAAGCAGAGTGTGTTTCTAGTAAGGCGAGCTAGTGTTTGTTTCCCAGTCCTAAATGGAGTTGAATCACATGCAGTTTCTGGTCCTACGAGCAAGACTTGTTTTCTGGTAAGGAAAGTCACTATTGCGCTCCCATTGCCATACACAGTGCAAATAGCACTCGCGTCTGTTCCCAGCAAGTACAGTGTATCGGACTGAAGAGGAGCTACTGTTCTTCTCAGTTTCTTAAGAAGAGTTGAACTAGATATGGCCGTGTGTGTAGGAGGCACAGTTTTTTTGTTCTGAGCAATCTCACTGTTCAGACCCCATAGGAAAAACAGTAGAGTAGAAGAGTGCTCTTTTCTCTAAAGCAGAGTGTGTTTCTTGTAAGGCCAGCTAGCGTTGGTTTCACAGTCCTTAATAGAGTTGAATCACATGCAGTTTCTGGTCCTACGAGCAAGAGTTGTTTTATGGTAAGAAGAGTCAGTATTGTGCTGCCATTGCCATACACAGGACAAATAGCACTGGCGTCTGTTCCCAGCAAGTACAGTGTATTGTACTGAACAGGAGCTATTGTTCTTGTCAGGTTCCTAAGCAGACTTGAACTAGATATGGCCGTGTGCGTAGGAAGCACAGTTTTTTTGTTCTGAGCAAGCTCACTGTTCGGAACACATAGGAAACACAGTAGAATAGAAGAGTGCTCTTTTCTCAAAAGCAGAGTGTGTTTCTTGGAAGGCGAGCTAGCGTTTGTATCCCAGTCTTAAATGGAGTTGAGTCACATGCAGTTTTTTGTCCTATGAGCAAGAATTGTTTTCTGGTAAGACGAGACACTATTGTGCTCCAATTGCCATACACAGTGCAAATAGCACTCGCGTCTGTTCCCCGCAAGTACAGTGTATTGAACTGAAGAAGAGCTACTGTTCTTGTCAGTTTCCTAAGCAGAGTTGAACTAGATATGGCTGTGTGTGTAGGAAGCACAGTTCTTTTGTTCTGAGAAAGCTCACTGTTCGGACCCCATAGGAAGCACAGTAGAGTAGAAGAGTGCTCTTTTCTCAAAAGCAAAGTGTGTTTCTTGTAAGACAAGCCAGCGTTTGTTTCCCAGTCCTAAATGGAGTTGAATCACATGCAGTTTCTGGTCCTATGAGCAAGAGTTGTTTTCTGGTAAGGAAAGTCACTATTGCACTCCCATTGCCATAAACAGTGCAAATAGAACATGCGTCTGTTCCCAGCAAGTACAGTGTGTGGGACTGAAGAGGAGCTACTGTTCTTGTCAGTTTCCTAAGCAGAGTTGAACTAGATATGGCCCGTGAGTGTAGGAAGCACAGTTCTTTTGTTCTGAGCAAGCTCACTGTTCTGGCCCTATACGAAACAAGTAGAGTAGAAGAGTGCTGTTTTCTCTAAAGCAGAGTGTGTTTCTTGTAAGGCGAGCTCACGTTTGTTTCCCAGTCCTAAATGGAGTTGAGTCACATGCAGTTTTTGGACCTACGAGCAAGAGTTGTTTTCTGGTAAGAAGAGTCACTATTGCGCTCCAAATGCCATACACAGTGCAAATAGCATTCGCGTCTGTTTCCAGCAAGTACAGTGTATTGGACTGTATAGGAGCTACTGTTCTTGTCAGTTTCCTAAGCAGAATAAACTAGATATGGTCCATGTGTGTAGGAAGCATAGTTCTTTTGTTCTAAGCAAGCTCACTCTTTGGACCCCATAGGAAACACAGTAGAGTAGAAGAGTGCTCTTTTCTCAAAAGCAGAGTGTGTTTCTTGTAAGGCAAGCTAGCGTTTGTTCCCCAGTCCTAAATGGAGTTGAATCACATGCAGTTTCTGGTCCTACGAGCAAGAGTTGTTTTCTGGTAAGGAAAGTCACTATTGCTCTCCCATTGCCATACACAGTGCAAATAGCACTCGCGTTTGTTCCCAGCAAGTACAGTGTATCAGACTGAAGAGGAGCTACTGTTCTTGTCAGTTTCCTAAGTAGAGTTGAACTAGATATGGCCCGTGTGTAGGAAGCACAGTTCTTTTGTTCTGAGCAAGCTCACTCTTCTGGCCCTATAGGAAACACAGTAGATTAGAAGACTGCTCTTTTCTCAAAAGCAGAGTGTGTTTCTTGTAAGGCCAGCGAGCATTTGTTTCCCAGTCCTAAATGGAGTTGAATCACATGCAGTTTCTGGTCCTACGAGCAAGAGTTGTTTTATGGTAAGAAGAGTCACTATTGCGCTGCCATTGCCATACATAGGACAAATAGCACTGGCGTCTGTTCCCAGCAAGTACAGTGTATTGGACTGAAGAGGATCTACTGTTCTTGTCAGGTTCCTAAACAGAATTGAACTAGATATGGCCGTGTGTGTGGGAAGCACAGTTTTTTTGTTCTTAGCAAGCTCACTGTTCTGGCCCTATAGGAAACACAGTAGACTAGAAGTGTGCTCTTTTCTCAAAAGCAGAGTGTGTTTCTTGTAAGGGGAGCTAGTGTTTGTTTCCCAGTCAGAAATGGAGTTGATTCCCACGCAGTTTCTGGTCCTACCAGCAAGAGATGTTTTCTGGTAAGAAGAGTCTCTTTTGCGCTCCCATTGCCATACACAATGAAAATAGCACTCACTTCTGTTCCCCGGAAGTACAGTGTATTGGACTAAAGAGGAGCTACTGTTCTTGTCAGTATCCTAAGCAGAGTTGAACTAGATATGGCCCGTGTATGTAGGAAGCACAGTTCTTTTGTTCTGAGCAAGCACACTGTTCGGTCCACATAGGAAACACAGTAGAGTAGAAGAGTGCTCTTTTCTCAAAAGCAGAGTGTGTTTCTTGTAAGGTGAGCTAGCCTTTGTTTCCCAGTCCCAAATGGTGTTGAATCACATGCAGTTTCTGGTCCTACGAGCAAGAGTTGTTTTCTGGTAAGAAGAGTCACTATTGCGCTCCCTTTGTCATACACAGGGCAAATAGCACTGGCGTCTGTTCCCAGCAAGTACAGTATATGGGACTGAAGAGGATCTAGTGTTCTTGTCAGTTTCATAAGCAGAATTGAACTAGATATGACCGTGAGTGTAGGAAGCACAGTTCTTTTGTTCAGAGCAAGCTCACTGTTTTGGCCCTATAGGAAACGCAGTAGAGTTGAAGAGTGCTCTTTTCTCAAAAGCAGAGTGTTTTTCTTGTAAGGCGAGCTAGCGTCTGTTTCCAGTCCTAAATGGAGTTGAATCACATGCAGTTTTGGGTCCTACGAGCTAGAGTTGTTTTCTGGTAAGAAAAGTCACTATTGTGCTCCCATTGCCATACATAGTGCAAATAGCACTCGCGTCTGTTCCCAGCATGTACAGGTTTTGGACTGAAGAGGAGCTACTGTTCTTGTCAGTTACCTAAGCAGAATTGAACTAGATATGGCCGTGTGTGTAGGAAGCACAGTTCTTTTGTTCTGAGCAAGCTCACTGTTTTTGCCCTATAGGAAACACAGTAGAGTAGAAGAGTGCCCTTTTCTGAAAAGCAGAGTGTGTTTCTTGTAAGGCGAGCTACCGTTTGTATCCCAATCCTAAATGGAGTTGAATTACATGCAGTTTCTGGTCCTACGAGCAAGAGTTGTTTTCTGGTAAGAAGAGTCACTATTGTGCTCCATATGTCATACACAGGGCAAATAGCACTCGCATGTGTTCCCAGCATGTACAGTGTACTGGACTGAAGATGATCTACTGTCCTTGTCAGTTTCCTAAGCAGAATTGATCTAGATATGGCCCGTGTGTGTAGGAAGCACAGTTCATCTGTTCTGAGAAAGCTCATTGTTCTGACCCCATAAGAAAAACAGTAGAGTAGAAGAGTGCCCTTTTCTCAAAAGTAGTGTGTGTTTCTTGTAAGGCGAGCTAGCGTTTGTTTTTCCATCCTAAATGGAGTTGAATCACATAACGTTTCTGGTCCTATGAGCAAGAGTTGTTTTGTGGTAAGAAGAGTCACTATTACGCTCCCATTGACATACACAGAGCAAATAGCACTCGCGTCTGTTCGCAGCAAGTACAGTGTATTGGACTGAAGATGAGCTACTGTTCTTGTCAGTTTCCTAAGCAGAGTTGAACTAGATATGGCCCCTGTGTGTAGGAAGCACAGTTCTTTTGTTCTGAGCAAGCTCACTGTTCGGACCCCATAGGAAACACAGTAGAGTAGAAGAGTGCTCTTTTCTCAAAAGCAGAGTGTGTTTCTTATAAGGCGAGCTAGTGTTTGTTTCCCAGTCTGAAATGGAGTTGAATCCCATGCAGTTTCTGGTCCTACGAGCAAGAGTTGTTTTCTTGTAAGAAGAGTCACTATTGCACTCCCATTGTCATACACAGGGCGAATAGCACTGGCGTCTATTCCCAGCATGTACAGTGTATTGCACTGAAGAGGATCTATTGTTCTTGTCAGTTTCCTAAGCAGAATTGATGTAGATATGGCCCCTGTGTGTAGGAAGCACAGTTCTTTTGTTCTGAGCAAGCTCACTGTTCTGGCCTTGTAGGAAACTCAGTAGAGTAGATGAGTGCTCTTTTCTCAAAAGCAGAGAGTGTTTCTTGTAAGGCGAGCTAGTGTTTGTTTCCCAGTCCTTAATGGAGTTGAATCCCATGCAGTTTCTGGTCCTACGAGCAAGAGTTGTTTTCTGGTAAGGAAAGTCACTATTGCTCTCCCATTGCCATACACAGTACAAATAGCACTCGCGTTTGTTCCCAGCAAGTACAGTGTATCAGACTGAAGAGGAGCTACTGTTCTTGTCAGTTTCCTAAGCAGAGTTGAACTAGATATGGCCCGTGTGTATAGGAAGCACAGTTCTTTTGTTCTGAGCAAGCTCACTGTTTGGACCCCAAAGGAAACACAGTAGAGTAGAAGAGTGATCTTTTCTCAAAGCAGAGTGTGTTTCTTGTAAGGCGAGCTAGCGTTTTTTTCCCAGTCCTAAATGGAGTTGAATCACATGCAGTTTCTGGTCCTAGGAGCAAGAGATGTTTTCTGGTAAGAATAGTCACTATTGCGCTCCCATTGTCATACACAGGGCAAATAGCACTGGCGTCTGTTCCCAGCAAGTACAGTGTATGGGACTGAAGAGGATCTACTGTTCTTGTCAGTTTCATAAGCAGAATTGAACTAGATATGACCGTGTGTGTAGGAATCACAGATCTTTTGTTCTGAGCAAGCTCACTGTTCTGACCCTATAGGAAACACAGTAGAGTAGAAGAGAGCCCTTTTCTCAAAAGCAGTGTGTGTTTCTCGTAAGGCGAGCTAGCGTTTGTTTTTCAGTCCTAAATGGAGTTGAATCACATGCAGTTTCTGGTCCTACGATCAAGAGTTGTTTTCTGGTTAGAAGAGTCACTATTGCGCTCCCTTTGTCATACACATTACAAATAGCACTGGCGTCTGTTCCCAGCATGTACAGTGTATTGGACTGAAGAGGATCTACTGTTCTTGTCAGTTTCCTAAGCAGAATTGAACTAGATATGGCCGTGTGTGTAGGAAGCACAGTTCTTTTTTTCGGAGCATGCTCACTGTTTTGGCCCTATAGGAAATACTGTAGAGTAGAAGAGTGCCCTTTTCTCAAAAGCAGAGTGTGTTTCTTGTAAGGCGAGCTAGCATTTGTTTTTCAGTCCTAAATGGAGTTGAATCACATGCAGTTTCTGGTCCTACGAGCAAGAGTTGTTTTCTAGTATGAAAAGACACTATTGTGCTCCCATTCCCCTACACAGTGCAAATAGCACTGGCGTCTTTTCCCAGCATGTACAATGTATTGGACTGAAGAGGATCTACTGTCCTTGTCAGATTACTAAGCAGAGTTGAACTAGATGTGGCCCGTGTGTGTAGGAAGCACAGTTCTTTTGTTCTGACCAAGCTCACTGTTCTGGCCCTATAGGAAACACAGTAGATTAGAAGAGTGCTCTTTTCTCAAAAGCAGAGTGAGTTCATTGTAAGGCGAGCTAGCGTTTGTTTCCCAGTTCTAAATGGAGTTGCATCACATGCAGTTTCTGGTCCTACGAGCAAGAGTTGTTTTCTGGAAAGAAGAGTCACTATTGTGCTCCCATTGCCATACACAGTGCAAATAGCACTCGCGTCTGTTCCCATCACGTACTGTGTATTGGACTGAAGAGGAGCTACTGTTCTTGTCAGTTTCCTAAGCAGAGTTGAACTGATATGGCACGTTTATGTAGGAAGCACAGTTCTTTGGTTCTGAGCAAGCTAACTGTTTGGACCCCAAAGGAAACACAGTAGAGTAGAAGAGTGCTCTTTTCTCAAAAGCAGAGTGTGTTTCTTGTAAGGCGAGCTAGCGTTTGTTTCCCTGTCCTAAATGGAGTTGAATCACATGCAGTTTCTCGTCCTACGAGCAAGAGTTGTCTTCTGGTAAGAAGAGTCACTATTGCACTCCCACTGTCATACACGTTACAAATAGCACTGTCGTCTGTTCCCAGCATATACAGTGTATTGGACTGAGTAGGATCTACTGTTATTGTCAGTTTCCAAAGCAGAATTGAACTAGATATGGCCGTGTGTAGGAAGCACAGTTCTTTTGTTCTGAGCAAGCTCACTGTTTTGGCTCTATAGAAAACACAGTAGAGTAGAAGAGAGCTCTTTTCTCAGAAGCAGAGTGTGTTTCTTGTAAGGTGATCTAGCGTTTGTTTCCCAGTCCTAAATGAAGTTGAATCACATGCAGTTTCTGGTCCTACGAGTAGAGCTGTTTTTTGGTAAGAAGAGTCACAATTGCGCTCCCATTGCCATACAAAGTACATATAGCACTTGCGTCTGTTCCAATCAAGTACAGTGTATTGGACTGAAGAGGAGCTACTGTTCTTGTCAGTTTCCTAAGCAGAGTTGAACTAGATATGGCCCGTGTGTGTAGGAAGCACAGTTCTTTTGTTCTGAGCAAGCTCACTGTTCGGACCCCATAGGAAACACAGTAGAGCAGAAGTGTGCCCTTTTCTCAAAAGCAGAGCTTGTTTCGTGTAAGGCAAGATAGCGTTTGTTTCCCAGTCCAAAGTGGAGTTGAAAAACATGCAGTTTCTGGTCCTAAGAGCCAGAATTGTTTTCTGGTAAGAAGAGTCACTATTGCACTCCCATTGCTTTTCACAGTGCAAATAGCACTCGCGTATGTTCCCAGCAAGTACAGTGTTTTGGACTGAAGAGGAGCTACTGTTCTTGTCAGTTTACTAAATAGAGTTGAACTAGATATGGCCCGTGTGTGTAGGAAGCACAGTTCGTTTGTTCTGAGCAAGCTCACTGTTCTGGCGCTATAGGAAACACAGTAGAGTAGAAGAGTGCTCTTTTCTCAAAAGCAATGTGTGTTTCTTGTAAGGTGAGCTAGCATTTGTTTCCCAGTCCTAAATGGAGTTGAATCACATGCAGTTTTTGTTCCTACGAGCAAGAGTTGTTTTCTGGTAAGTAGAGTCACTATTGCGCTCTCATTGCCATACACAGTGCTAATATCACTCGCGTCTGTTCCCAGCAAGTACAGTGTATTGGACTGAAGAGGAGCTACTGTTCTTGTCAGTTTCCTAAGCAGAGTTGAAGTAGATATCCCCCGTGTGTGCAGGAAGCACAGTTCTTTTGTTCGGAGAAAGCTCACTGTTCTGGACCTATAGGAAACACAGTAGAGTAGAAGATTGCTCTACGACTAGTGAGTTTGCTCAGAACAAAAGAACTGTGCTTCCTACCTACACGGGCCATATATAGTTCAACTCTGCTTAGGAAACTGACAAGAAAGGTAGATCCTCTTCAGTCCAATACCCTGTACTTGCTGGGATAAGACGCCAGTGCTATTTGCCTTGTGTATGACAATGGGAGCACAATAGTGACTCTTCTTACCAGAAAACAACTATTGCTGGTAGGACCAGAAACTGCATGTGATTCAACTCCATTTAGGACTTGGAAACAAACGCTAGCTCAACTTACAAGAAACACACTCTGCTTTTGAGAAAAGAGCACCCTTCTACTCTACTGTGTTTCCTATAGGGCCAGAACAGTGAGTTTGCTCAGAACAAAAGAACTGTGCTTCCTACAAATACGGCCATATCTAGTTCAATTCTGCGTAGCAAACTGACAAGAACAGTAGATCCTCTTCAGTCCAATACACTGTACTTGCTGTGAACAGACGCGAGTGCTATTTGCACTGTGTATGGCAATGGGAAAGCAATAGATACTTTTCTTACCAGAAAAAAACTCTTGCTCGTAGGACCAAAAACTGCATGTGATTCAACTCCATTTAGGACTGGGAAACAAACGCTAGCTTGCCTTACAAGAAACACACTCTGCATTTGAGAAAAGAGCACTCTTCTACTGTAATGTGTTTGCTATAGGGCCAGAACAGTGAGCTTGCTCAGAAAAAAATAACTGTGCTTCCTACACAAACGGCCATATCTAGTTCAATTCTGCTTAGGAAACAGACAAGAACAGTAGATCCTCTTCAATCCAATACACTGTACATCCTGTGAACAGACGCCAGTGCTATTTGCCCTGTGTATGACAATGGGAGCGCAATAGTGACTTTCCTTACCGGAAAACAACTCTTGCTCGTAGGACAAGAAACTGCATGGGATTCAACTCCATTTAGGACTGGGAAACAAACGCTAGCTCACCTTACAAGAAACACACTCTGCTTTTGAGAAAAGAGCACTCTTCTACTCTACTGTGTTTCCTAAAGGGCTAGAACATTGAGCTTGCTCAGAAAAAAAGAACTGTGCGTCCTACAGACACGGGCCATATCTAGTTCAACTTTGCTTTGGAAACTGACAAGAACAGTAGCTCCTCTTCAGTCCAATACACTGTACATGCTGGGAACAGACGCCAGTGCTATTTGCCCTGTGTATGACAATGGGAGCGCAATAGTGACTCTTCTTACCAGAAAACGACTCTTGCTCGTAGGACAAGAAACTGCATGTGATTCATCACCATTTAGGATTGGGAAACAAATGCTAGCTCGCCTTACAAGAAACACACTCTGCTTTTGAGAAAAAAGCACTCTTCTACTCTACTGTGTATCCTATGCAATCCGAAGAGTGAGCTTGCTCAGAACAAAAGAACTGTGCTTCCTACACACGGGCCATATCTAGTTCAACTCTACTTAGGAAACTGACAAGAACAGTAGCTCCTCTTCAGTCCATACCTGTACTTGCTTGGAACAGACGTGAGTGCTATTTGCACTGTGTATGGCAATGGGGGTATAATAGTGACTTTCCTTACCAGAAAACAACTCTTGCTCGTAGGACCAAAAACTAGATGTGATTCAACTCCATTTAGGACAGGGAAACAAACGCTAGCTTGCCTTACAAAAAACACACTCTGCTTTTGAGAAAAGAGCACTCTTCTACTCTACTGTGTTTCCTATGGGGTCAGAACAGTGAGCTTGCTCAGAACAAAAGAACTGTGCTTCCTACACTCACGGGCCATATATAGTTCAACTCTGCTTAGGAAACTGACAAGAACAGTAGCTCCGCTTCAGTCCAATACACTGTACTTGCTGGGATAGACGCCAGTGCTATTTGCCTTGTGTATGACAATGGGAGCACAATAGTGACTCTTCTTACCAGAAAACAACTCTTGCTGCAAGGACCAGAAACTGCATGTGATTCAACTCCATTTAGGACTTGGAAACAATCGCTAGCTCAACTTACAAGGAACACACTCTGCTTTTGAGAAAAGAGCACTCTTCTACTCTACTGTGTTTCCTATAGGGCCAGAAGAGTGAGTTTGCTCAGAACAAAAGAACTGTGCTTCGTACAAATACGGCCATATCTAGTTCAATTCTGCTTAGGAAACTGACAAGAACAGTAGCTCCGCTTCAGTCCAATGCACTGTACTTGCAGGGAACAGACGCGAGTGCTATTTGCACTGTGTATGGCAATGGGAGCACAATAGTGACTTTCCTTACCAGAAAACAACTCTTGCACATAGGACCAAAAACTGCATGTAATTCAACTCCATTTAGGACTGGGAAACAAACGCTAGCTCGCCTTACAAGAAACACACTCTGCTTTTGAGAAAAGAGCACTCTTCTACTCTACTGTGTATCCTATGGGATCTGAACAGTGAGCTTGCTCAGAACAAAAGAACTGGGCTTCCTATACACATGGGCCATATCTAGTTCAACTCTGCTTAGGAAACTGACAAGAACAGTAGCTCCGCTTTAGTCCAATACACTGTACTTGCTGGGAACAGACGCGAGTGCTATTTGCACTGTGTATGGCAATGGGAGCACAATAGTGACTTTCCTTACCAGAAAACAACTGTTGCTCGTAGGACCAAAAACTGCATGTGATTCCACTCCATTTAAGACTGGGAAACAAACACTAGCTCGCCTTACAAGAAACACACTCTGCTTTTGAGAAAAGAGCAGTCTTCTACTCTACTGTGTTTCCTCTGGGGTCCGAACAGTGAGCTTGCTCAGAACAAAAGAACTGTGCTTCCTACAAACACGGGCCATATCTAGTTCAACTCTGCTTAGGAAACTGACAAGAACAGTAGCTCCTCTTCATTCTAATACTCTGTACTTCCTGAGAACAGAAGTGAGTGCTATTTGCACTGTGTATGCCAATGGGAGCACAATAGTTTCTTTCCTTACCAGAAAACAACTCTTGCTCGTAGGACCAAAAACTGCATGTGATTCAACTCCATTTAGGACTGGGAAACAAACGCTAGCTCGCCTTACAAGAAACACACTCTGCTTTTGAGAAATGATCACTCTTCTACTCTACTGTGTTTCCTATAGGGCCAAAACAGTAAGCTTGCTCAGAACAAAAGAACTGTGCTTCCTACACACACGGGCCATATCTAGTTCAATTCTGCTTAGGAAACTGACAAGAACAGTAGATCCTCTTCAGTCCAATACACTGTACTTGCTGGGAATAGATGCCAGTGCTATTTGCCCTGTTTATGACAATGGGAGCGCAATAGTGACTCTTCTTACCAGAAAACAACTCTTGCTCGTAGGACCAGAAACTGCATGTGATTCAACTCCATTTAGGACTGGGAAACAAACGCTAGCTTGCCTTACAAGAAACACACTCTGCTTTTGAGAAAAGAGCACTCTTCTACTCTAATGTCTTTCCTATAAGGCCAGAACAGTGAGCATTATCAGAACAAAAGAACTGTGCTTCCTACACACATGGTCCATATCTAGTTCAACTCTGCTTAGGAAACTGACAAGAACCGTAGCTCCGCTTTAGTCCAATACACTGTACTTGCTGGGAACAGACGCGAAGGGTATTTGCACTGTGTATGTCAAAGGGAGCGCAATAGTGACTTTCCTTACCAGAAAACAACTCTTGCTCATAGG